>NW_024087536.1:0-32938 GCF_009730915.1 Dioscorea cayenensis subsp. rotundata | reverse complement strand
TACCAACCGTGAGGCAAAATACAAAAGAAACCTATGTTCTACCATACATATGTGTAGTACATCATTTAAGCACCGGAAAAGGGTGCTCAACCTTCAGGCAGAACCCTTCAAGGAAAACATATATGCTTAATTATCAATAGTAAACTCATCAAAAGGATATTTCTATTTATATGCCTTCCAGGCAGGCATGCAAATTAAAGAAAAGGAAATACTTACCTGCTCAGAGAGGAGAATTTATCTGAGAGACTGGCATGCATCATCCATCAACTTCTGAATTTTTGAGTTACAGAAAGCATTACTCATAAACTGGTATATTTTTGTCAATCACAAAAGCCAGATCATATTCTCCATGTTTATAACAAACATTTAGCAGCTGTTTCTTTGCCTCATTATCTGGAGTTTTCCCTCTCTTAAGCATCATGTCGAAGGTTTTGTGAGCTGCCTCCAAACTTTCCTCTTCCAAGAGCATGAAGAGCAATTTGTTATATTCATCATGCTGTGGTGTATAGCCAAGTGAGACCATTTCCTCAAATAGCCTAAATGCAAGATCACTAGCATGACTTTGATAGAGGCAGTCAAGTAATCTATAACATGAAGATTTGCTAGGGAAAAACCCTCTATTTCGCATCATGTGAAAAATAGATAATGCCTCCTGTTGAAGATGTTTGATCAGACATGTCACTGGAGCCATTCTTTGGTTGCTCCCCGTGTCCCCTGCCAGACTTCCAACCTCCAGCTCATTCTCATCGAAGTCGAAGACTAATGCGTTTAGCATCGAATTGGGATTCACATCATCCCAGAACTATCTAGTTGTTGTATTCTATTTAGAATTTGCTTTCACTGTATGTTTGTATTTTATATTTCGATTGTTATGGTTGTATGAACTATGCTGCTACTCTGGCACGCATATAACTTGTTTGTTTAAATGCTTGAATGATTCAATGAAGTGAATGCAAGGAGTTTCAGTGTATCTCTGTTTTCTATCCAAATATACATCTCTTCCTTTTATTCAGCATTCATTCCCTGTGAATCTGAGAGTTTTTGTGAGTTCATTTATACATTATTTTCTCTCCCGATCCTAACAGTGGTATCAGAGATACAGCCCAGCATGTCCAGTTCATCATCCGCAAGGGAAGCTAATGTTCCATTCTTCAAAGGGGAAAACTATAACCTCTGGAGTTTGATGATGAAGATGATGTTCAGGTCCAAAGATTTGTGGACACTAGTTGAGAAGGGATTCAGTGAAGAAGGTGATGGAGCTAGGTTGAATGAATGTATAAAAAAGGATGCAAAGGCCCTATACCTCATTCAACAAGCTCTAGACACCAGAATTCTTGTGAGAATTTCAGAAGCTAAGACAGCAAAGCAAGCTTGGGAAACTATAAAAACTGAATTCCAAGGAAATACAACTAATCAAACTGTCCAAATTCATTCTCTTCAACGAGAATTTGATGCAGTTAAGATGAAGCATGGAGAATCAGTCCAAGATTATGTTAGCAAGGTGCTGGACATTGTGTACCAAATTAGAGCCATGAAAGAAGAACTCCCACAGAAGACAGTTGTGTCCAAACTTCTGAGAGGTCTCACACCAAGGTTTTCTCAGGTGGTTCATTCCATCATATCCGCAAAGGATCTTAGTACTCTCACAGTGGAAGAACTCAGCGGTTTACTGAAGAACCACGAGTCCATACTAAATATTGAAGGTGAACAACATCAGGAAGGAGAAAAAGCTCTTCACATTGGAAGAGGTTACAATCAAGTTGGAGGAAGAGGACGTGGTCGTCAGTTCAACAGAGGAAGAGGAAGAGGGCGCGGCAGAAGCTTTAATGCAGGTCGCACAGAGGCTAGTCGCTCAGGAGAAGGAAGCAAGACATACAAAGGGGTTCAATGCTTTGTGTGCAAGAAGTTTGGACATATGAAGGCCCAGTGTTGGTACAGAAACAGAGAAGCCAACGTTATGAAAGAAGAGAAGGAGAAAGAAAAAGAAAAGGAGGAAACAGAGGTTGCGTTTATGGCCAGTAATGAAGAAGCAGAGAAGACAGGGGGAGTCTGGATCATTGATAGTGGTTGTTCAAACCACATGACCGAAGATGTGAACTTGTTTCAAAATCTTGAAGCAACCCCAAGTAGATCAATCACAGTTGGAGACGGGAAAACTCTCAAAGTAGAAGGAATTGGGAGTGTGAGTCTCTGTTCAAGCAAAGGGAGAATAACTACCCTGAATGATGTGCAATTCGTGCCAAACCTCGCTCATAATCTGCTTAGCGTCGGACAGATGATGGATTCCGGGTATGATGTTGAGTTCACCGGAGGTGTGTGCAACATCAAGGATGCCGAATCCAAAGCTCGAATAGCACAGGTATGTATGACGTCTCACAATCTCTTCCCCTTGGAAGCAGATGATGTTGGATCTGCTTATCTAGCACAAAATGAAGAGATCTCTGATCTCTGGCATAAAAGATATGGCCATATAAATGTGAAGAAACTGAAGCAACTAACAGAGCAACAGTTGGTGTCGGGGTTACCAAATATCAGTAATGTAAAACCCTGCGAAGCCTGCTCTCTAGGAAAGCAAAATCAAACAAAGTTTCCTAAAGGCGTGGCAAAGCGAGCAGCAGCTCCATTAGAGTTAATCCATGCAGATCTCGTCGGACCAATCAAGACTCCATCCATAGGAGGTAATGTTTATTTTCTCTTATTAACAGATGATTACTCAAGACACAGTTGGGTGTTCTTCATACAGAGAAAGCTAGAAGCTTTTGAGAAATTCAAACAGTTCAAAGTATTGGTGGAGAAGCAGTTGTCTCTTCCAGTGAAGGTTCTGCGTACTGACCGTGGAGGAGAGTTCACATCCTCTGAATTTGAAGCTTATTGCAGAGACGTCGGTATTCTTCATCAGCTCTCGGTTCCTCGGACTCCTCAGCAGAACGGAGTAGCCGAGCGAAAGAATCGAACTGTAACAGAGATGGCACGCACCCTGTTAAGACAAATGTCAGTACCACCGGAATTTTGGGCTGAAGCCGTTACCACCGCCGTCTACATCCTTAACCGCTCTCCCACCTCAGCTGTGAAGCTCCGAACGCCGATGGAAGCCTTGACCGGAGAGAAGCCTTGTGTGGATCATTTCAGAGTCTTCGGCTGTCTGGCATATATGCTTGTTGATCCGCAGCTCAGGGCCAAGTTTGACTCTAGGTCACGAGCGGGCGTTTTCATTGGGTACAGCGGAGTTTCACGAGCCTATAAGATCATTGCTCCTGATTCTAACCGTGTACACGTCAGCAGGAGCGTGCGCTTTTTTGAAGAGAAAGCGTGGGATTGGCTGAGACGTGCTGACTCAGCTCCATCAAACTGTGAGCCTGCACGTGAGGAAGGCGTGATCTTGAAAGATAAAAATCGTGAGCAACTGACACCGTTCGATCAAGTCCTTGAATGGTCTGATCATCGTCTTCCTAACTGCTCCTCTTCTCCAAACACTGAACGTCTCACCGGAGAAGACGTTGGCGCTCCGACGAGGTATCGAAATCTTTCCGAAATTTATCATTCTTGTTCTTTTGCTCTCACTGTTGGAGATCCCATCACTTACGAAGATGCTGCGAAGCACAAAGACTGGATTGCAGCCATGAAGGAAGAAGTTACTGCAATTACTAAAAATAAAACATGGAGTTTAACTTCACTACCAGAAGGGAAGAAAACAATCGGTTTGAAGTGGATCTTCAAATCAAAATTCAATCCAGATGGAACACTGCTAAGGAAGAAAGCTTGTATTGTAGCAAAAGGGTATTCTCAGCAGGAGGGAGTTGATTTTGAAGAAATTTTCTCTCCAGTTGCTCGTATGGAGACAGTGAGAATCTTTCTGTCCATTGGTGCTCAACGCAAATGGACAATATACCAACTCGATGTTAAATCAGCCTTTCTTAATGGAGAACTCAAGGAGGAGGTCTTTGTCTCAGAACCGGAAGGGTTCATAGTTAAAGGGAAAGAAGCTTGTGTGTATCGACTTCACAAAGCTTTGTACGGCCTCCGTCAAGCCCCTCGAGCTTGGTACAGCCACATCGATGCTTATTTCTCTCAGTTGGGTTTCATTCGTAGTCCAAATGAACCGACTGTATACTGCAAGAAGGAAGGTGATCACAGTGTTCTATTGCTTTGTTTGTATGTTGATGACATCCTCTATATGGGTTCCTCTGAGATGCAGCTAATGGAATTCAGAAACTCCATGATGAACACTTTTGAGATGTCTGATCTTGGACCAATGAGATACTTTCTTGGTCTTGAAATTGCACAGAAGATTGGATCAATCTTTGTATCACAACACAAATTCGCCATTGATCTTCTTCGCAAAGCTGGGATGGAAAATTGTAAGTCAATTAATACACCCATGAATGCAAATGAAAAACTCTCCTTAATTGATAGCTCAGGAGAAACAGATCCGGTGAGATATCGAAGGATTGTCGGAGGGCTGTTGTATCTATCACATACTCGACCGGACATCACACATGTGGTTTCTCTGGCATCCCGATTCATGCGAAATCCAAGTATGCATCATTTGGGGGCATTAAAGCGAATTCTTCGCTACATCAGTTGAACAATTAATTTTGGAATTCATTATAACAGGGGTGATGAATTTAAATTGTGTGGATTCTCGGATAGTGACTGGTGCGGTTCACAAGATGACCGCAAGAGTACTACAGGATGGGTTTTCTCACTTGGTTCAGGTGCCGTAGCCTGGTGTTCCAAGAAACAGGCCATCACTGCCCTGTCTAGCACTGAAGCAGAGTATATCTCTCTGACTGCTGCTGCCTGTGAAGCCGTTTGGTTACGGCGTCTGCTAGGAGACTTAAATGAAGAACAGCATGGTTCCACTGTCATCTGGTGCGATAATCGTTCTGCGCTTTGTATCGCCAAAAACCCTGTTCATCATGGTCGCACAAAGCATATCGACACTCGTTTCCACTTCATCCGTGATCTTATAAGAGATGAAGCAATTGAAGTAAAGCATTGCAGGACTGATGAGCAGCTTGCCGACTTGTTTACCAAAGCACTGCCAAGATGGAAGTTTGAAGCACTACGACTTGAGCTAGGTGTTAGGGACTTGTCTGATCAAAGGGAGGGTGTTGAAGATGTTTGATCAGACATGTCACTGGAGCCATTGCTGGTTGCTCCCCAGGTCCCTGCACAGCTTCCAACCTCCAGCTCATTCTACTGAAGCTGAAGACTAATGCGTTTAGCACTGAATTGGGATTCACATCATCCCAGAACTATCTAGTTGTTGTATTCTATTTAGAATTTGCTTTCACTGTATGTTTGTATTTTATATTTCGATTGTTATGGTTGTATGAACTATGCTGCTACTATGGCACGCATATAACTTGTTTGTTTAAATGCTTGAATGATTCAATGAAGTGAATGCAAGGAGTTTCAGTGCATCTCTATTTTCTATCCAAATATACATCTCTTCCTTTTATTCAGCATTCATTCCCTGTGAATCTGAGAGTTTTTGTGAGTTCATTTATACATTATTTTCTCTCCCGATCCTAACACCTCCATCCCTCTTTCAGCAATTGAATAACCTTTTAAAAGTGTATCAAGACTAACATTATTAGCCATGCAACCAATCCTGTTCATCTGGTTAAATAAGTCTGTCGCACGATCAATTTCACCAGAATTGATATGGGCATTCATTAAGATGTCACATGTTACTTGGTTAACAACAACACCGGCTTTGTCCATAGAATCTATGAGGGCATTAACATTGTTTCTCATATTAGCTCGGCAAAACCCATTAATCATCCCATTGTAAATATGCAAATTCGGAACCAAGCCAACATCAAGAAGAAGTAGCATATGCTCCCTAGCTAGCTCAATTTTTTCTTCAGTAGTTGCACATCGGATATTTTGAGTTAGCTTTCCTGGAGCAATAGAATTTCGTGACAACAACTTAAAAAGTAAGCACTTTGCTTCCTCCAATTTTGCAGCTAAAGAAAAATCCATATTTTCATGCCGCAAGACATTTCTGCATATACCACTGATTATCGCCACAAATGTGATAAGATCAGGTTCAACCTGGTTCCTCACCATCAATGCAAATAGATCTAGTCCAAAGCGAATATCCCCTTTCTTAAGGAAATGGTTTATGAGCATATTGTAAAGGACTGTGTTTGGCACAAAACCATCCTCCAGCATCATATGCAGAAATTTGCCAGCCATTCTAAACATGTTAGCCTTTACCAGTCCATTAATAAGAGCACGGTAAGCATGGGAACAAGGTTGAATATCACGATAGACCATCTCATCAAACAGATATCGAGCATCAACAATCTTTCCCATCTTTGAATAACCGTTGATGAGTGCAGTGTAGATCCATTCATGTGGCATGACCCCTGCCTGTAGCATCCTGTCAAAGGTGAGCTCAGATTCCACCATCCTCTCTGCTTTGCACAAAGATCTTATGATTGACTTATAAACATCAACAGGAGGCCTAAAACCATGCTGTATCATCTCATCAAAAACTCTCAATGCTAAATCTATGTCTCCGCGCTTGCAGTGAAAATTTATAACAATTGAATGTGTAGCCAGATTAGGATGCACACCTCTACTTCTCATAAGACATAAAAGAGAGTAAGCATCCTCTATTCTATCCTTCTTGCACAAACATTTTATTAAGAAATTATAATGAGAAATTGAAGGCGCAGATCCATGATCAACCATATTTTGCAACAAGAGAGAAGCAATGTTAAACTTACCCCGTGAGCACACAGATCCTAACAAAATATGGAGAACCACTTTCAATGGGATTATCTTGCTTCCTGCTATCTCAGCAAAAAGAAGAGTGACTTCCCGCTGCAATTCCTCGTCTGAATCAGAAGTACAGAATCTGACAAACCTCGAAATGTTGATATTGCAACCATTCCTGGACAGATGATCCAAAACATTGCCCGTCATCCAAGGCTTATGATCAAATGGAAGATTCTTAATCAGCAACTGAAACATAAGGTCATCAGGGATGAGGCCACAGTCAAGCATCTTCTCAAACCACTTCTCGACCTCCACCAATCTCTTCGCCTTGCAAAGTGCGATCATCACTGCAGTATAGCAATGCAGATTTGGGCTCACACCATAACTCTTCATTGTGTCAAGAAGCCTCAAAGCAGAATCCACATCAGAGTTTTTACAGTACCAGCTGATCATCATATTGAAAGTAACCACATTTGGCTTGAGACCACATCCCACCATTTCATGGAACAACTCCCAACCCCCATCAACAAAAATTAAGCTTCAAGAGCCCATTAATCATTGTATTATACAAGTATACATCTGGTTGACAGCCAATCCTCTCCTTCAACTCCTTAAAAAGATCAAGAGCCAAATTTATGCTTCCTTCCCTTAAGTACCCATGAATCATCGCCGTACACAGGGTACGATCCAAAACGAACCCATGCGACTTCATGAGCCTACAAACTCGCTCAGCGTCCAACATTCTCTGCCCTTTGCAAAAAGCCATACGCCAAGGACTTCAACAAAGGGAGAGAGGGTGGAATGCCATCACCAAGCATTACATCAAACAGGGAGCGTGCTTCATTGAGATGACCCTCAGAGCACAACCGAGTAATCAAAACGTGATAAGAGGACGCAGGCGGGAGAACACCAGCTTTGGCCATGCGGAAAAACAGTAAGAGAGCGTGGCACAATTGCTCTTTGACACACAATAGCCGAAGCAACGCGCCGTACGAGCCTAAACTGGGCAAAGTTCCGAGCTGTCTGATGGAATCAAAAAGGGATTGGGCCCGGGGAAGGTCTCGGAGCTCGCAGTAGCAAAGGAGCATTGAGTCAAGAAGAGATGGGTCGGAGATGGACGGAGAGGTGAAGGAGAGGAAGATCTGGGACGCCTTCGTGAATTGGCGTGACGAAAGGAGGGGGCGGAGGAGGCGGGCAGGGTCCACGGGGACGCCTAATGAGAGGGCTTCAGAGGGCAAGCCACGGCGGAAGAGGGAGGCAAGGAAGCGACGCTGCGAAGGCATGGAGGGGGCGGCTAGGGTTTCGAAGTGAGGGTACAAGATGGAAGGCGCGGTTGGGTTAAATCCCCATTACAGTTATCTACTTATCAAAACAAAATGGAAAAATAGATTAGGAAAAAAAATTGACGAGCAAGTAATATATCATGATAATTAAATCATTAATTATAAATATAGTTTCCAAATAACAATACAAATATAAATATAAATAAAAAAATATTTCAATATATACGGGCATTCACAATGCGAGCTCATATATTTATTTATATATATATATATAAAGTAGATTATATATGTGAGCTCATACATATCCATACGTACTATTACTATTAAAGTAGATATATAATCTACTCCGAGAGCGTTTCAAGAAACAATTTTAATTTTTTTAATAATATTTAAGTTTTATTTGTATTATTTATAATATTAGTAATTTAAAACATTAATTACATCTAATTATTTATGTAATAAATATCCATAAACCTTTGAAATCTAAGATATAAAATAGTTTTTATGATGGGAGTTATTTAATTATATTATTTTATATATGATATTTCTTCAAAATTCCTCAAAAAAATTTTAATAACTCCGATGCGAAGCCAAGGAAAATGCCTAGTATATATCTAAAGTAAATGTATAATTTGCGTTGAGAGTATTTCAAAAGATAAATTATAAATATTTAAAAAAATATTATTATATTTAAATATTTGTTTACCATTAATTAATATATTAGTAACTGAAAGGTTTAATTGCATTTATTAGATTGAAAAATATTTGTTTTTGTAGAAAATGTAAGTCAACAGTTTGGAGTTATTTAAGTATAATTGTTTTAGCCCAATTTGCAGGTAATTTTTGAAATGATGCCTTTGTTTTGGTTTTTATATAAATAAATTAAAAAAAATTGAGGACCTCAAAATATAAAAATGAAATAACAAGAAATAGTGAAACTCTATATATTGAATGTATATTTAAAAAAATATGATTGTAATCCAAATATCATTCATTTTTATTTTGATTTTATTTTTAATGAATTGTATAAGAGGTTGTGATAGTTATTATTGTGCAAAAATGATCCCATGGTTTTGTGGTAGTTAGGATGGAACTAAAAAAAGAAGAGGAATATGAATGGGAATAAGGGGAATGAGAATAATGCGTTTGGTTTAAGGGAATAAGGATTGGGAATAAAAAAAGTGAAAAGGTAGGATGTAGTAAAATTACATCAATACCCTTGTATATAAATAATATGATATTATATAAAATAATAGATTATGTTTAATGAAAAATATTTAACATTATTTATTATTAATTATTTTTTTATAATATAAATATATATTTCAATATATTATAATTATATAATTAATCTTAATAATTTATTTAACAATTATATATTTATTAAATTAGTTAATATCATTAAATACGTTTAATTAAATTAATTAAATTTTATTTATTTTAATTTTTAATTTCCCAAAAATAATTTAATTAAATTATTTTAATAAATAAAAGCTAAAAATATATAAATATGTAATTATATATGCTAGGGGTATATTAGTAATTTTTATAACTAAGGCATACTTCTCCCCATTTTTGGGTGGAATAGGATGCCTCTCCTAGGAGTAATCCTTTTCCCATGCATGGAGGCAACTCATGCCTTTCCTGATTACCAAACAAAGGCTTGGGAATGAGATTCTCATTCCCAAGCCCTCAATCCGTGATCCAAACGCCCCCTAAAATGTGGCTCTTCCTCACCCGTTGGATTACCTTGGTTTAGTGACTTCTAAAACAAACGCAATATTATTTTAATGTAATTACCAATTTATCCACATATAATATAATAAATAAATAATCAAATTTATAAACCCCTTCGTAAGAATAATGGTTTGATGGTAGTTACTATAGAACTGACTCTATTGAATTATTTTTTCATTATTATTTATCGTGTAGTTAATTTTTTTTTACCCTTTTTTCTAATTTTTTCTTTCTTATTTTTTTGAATGATTCTCTTGTTGGGTAATATTTTATTTGTATTTGTTTTATTCATTTACTGGACTAAAAATAAAAAATAAAAGCTTCGCAAAGAAAGGTATTTTGCCTTAAAGTAGAAGACACCATGTGTAAACCTCTCATGAAAAGTTTTCTTCAAAAGCTTAAATAAAATATTATATTAATATTAAAATATATAGTATATTACATTAAACAATATTATTGTTTAAAATTTAAAATCACAAATAATTTGTTTAAATTAAAATATTTTATTTTCCAATTTAAAATATTATTTATCAAATTATAAAATTAATAATAATAAATAACTTATCTTATTTTAATTTAAATATAACAAATTTTGTCTATATCTCATATTACAACCAAAACATAAATAAAATATTATATTAATATTAAATATTAGATATTTATAATATAATTAAATTAAATTAAATTAAATTATCTTATTGTTTGTTATTGCCAAGAATGTTCAAATATGAAAATTTTTTACCTTAAAAAAAATCCCTACATCTTTATAAAATAACAAAAAATTACATTAGAAATGATACATCCTATACTTGTGTGTCAAAAACAAAAAAGGATGAAAAGAAAATGATAAAGAAAGAAGAAACTCTTATATGACAAGCAACATGGTATCAGTTTTCCCTCTTCAAAACTGACACTATATTAATGCACAAGATTTTTTTTTTAAAAAAAAAAGAGAGGAAGAAATAGAGGTTAAGATTAGGAAGATGATGCAACATCTTCTTCATCAGCAGAAGGTAGTGCTGGGGGATTTGTGGAAGAAGTGCCAGCATTTTGATGGTTGTATTTTTTTGTAACCCTCTCTTTGTTTTTGTTCCACCAATCTTCAACATGTTGCTCACCAAATCTTTCCTTACTACACATCCATAAATAAACATACTGATAAAAATAAGTTAGACATTTGAAAAGAAGAAAAAAATCGTAGGCATTGAATGATATGATCTTGTGATGTATTCTAAGGTATACCTTGTGATACTATGTATAGCCTTGCAAAATTTGTAATTGCATATGAACAAGAATATAATATGCAAAATGCTAGATATATGTGCAACAATCTTTTGTTGTACAGGGGGAATATGAGCAATTACAAAATTTGAGAGAATGTATATATATATGTGTATATATATGGAGTTGAGGTTTTGCAAAAGCATAAATAGCATTCAGAGAGCTAGAGCAAATCTTTGTAATAAAATGTGATGTATTCTCCGCAAGTGCATGGGTAGCACACAAGTAATACAATGGTACCCCGTGAGGGGTAAGGTTGTCGAACCTCAGCAAACGGACTTAAAGTACTAATCTATCCTTTGATGTCTAGTTAAGCAAAGATTGGTAAAGGATTTAATTAAGAACTAGTAGTGAAAGGGTGAATGATGGTAGAAATCGGGGAATTAGGATTATGTTTCAACTCAAAGAGAGCAATGCACCGGGACGATTCCTATGAGTTATAGTATGCTGATTTGATTAAAATGATTACCATGTACATTCCATGATTCAAGTGTGTGCCTTAAAGCAATGTTACATCTATGGATCTTAAATACACCAAGTTATGCCAAGATAACTAAATTACTAAGGCAACTGTGCAATTCAAGCCATCAAGATAAGCAAACACAAGATTAAACACAAGAACTCAAAGAACTCCATAATCACTAAAAATCAAGTAATCAAAGCACACAAAACCACATAGTTCAATATCACGGGGTGCCGTGGACAGTTAGCCCCTCATGGATGGGTGCAACAAGAAAGACATAAATGAAGAGCAAGAGAAAGAAGACATGACTCCCTTTTACTCAAGATGATCTTCCTTGCCGAGCTTTGTATGCTCAACCCTACTTCCCTTGTGCCTCCAACTCCTTCTTGATCCCCTTAAAGTGTGTGGTGAAGCCTGATCTTCGCCCTCTTCAGTGTCCTCCCGGTGGAGAGTTGAATCCCTGAACAAAAATCAAAGCAAAACCCTAAGAACTGGAGTTAAAAAGACTGTCTTTAAGCTCGACACGGTCTAAGAACGATCTTGCTTCTACCATGTTTCCATGGTCTGCCAGTGGAAGGAAGCACGGTCGTGCTTGGCATGTATTTCCATGAATATGGTCCTGCTAAGAACCGTCAGCACGTGCTTCCCCGTTGAGATACATATAAACCCCAGCCTGAGAGATTTAGGGGGAGGGACATGATCATGCTTTGACCGTGTTCACCCTGGTGTCACTCCCCTGCAAGCTTCTTCACTTGGTCCACACTAGGCTAGGAGATTCAGGGGGACAGAGCACAACTGTGCTTTGCCCATGTTGAGCTTGAACACTTAGCAATTCTTCTAATTTCTCTCATTCAATGACCTGATTCACTCCAAGTAAAATCGAGCTCCTCAATTTATGCATCATCAACAAACATACATAGAATAGCACCTAATATATATAAAGAAATGCTAAAAGATAAGCAAAAGCATGAATTGAGGGTAAGAAAACATAATATGAATTGCACTCATCAAATACCTTCACACTTAAATCATTGTTTGTCCTCAAGCAATCACACATCACTAAAAAAAAAAAGGACGAGTGCATCACCTCTGATCTCAAGAAAAACTGGACTTCTTAAACAAAGGGAAAGCAACAAGGGTTAGGAACAATAAGGATACTCAAAAGATGGCTACACTCTTACTTCCAAGGAATTGTGTGTGTGCAAACCCTAAGTTGAGTGCCTCACAGTTCTCAGGTTTCAACCTATGATTGACTATTTACAATGGGTAGTAGCTTCATACACCCTAGAGGTAGCCTTCTCTCCCGTTAGGTCATCAAATGTACACTTGTAATGCCCAAAATTTGACTACTCAAGAGTAGCTTTCACTCATCAAACGTGATAGCTCTTTCTACCATTTTTAGACAAAGTATTTATAGCTAACCGGTAGGGCATTCCACATGGGATCCGACTTTCTAGGTGAAACTATGCGGCTCCACAATTAGGGTTGAGTGATAATCTTATCCTTTGAAGTAAGAGTGCGACTACAATATGGATCTCAAATGATTAAACTAAAACATAAGTGTTTCCCTAAGGTTAAGAAGTTCAACATGTCATCAATCACAGACCATCATCGGTTAAACACTCATTACTAGCAACACAAGCAAGCATGCAACCCTCTCCCACACTTGAATGATACATTTTCCCCAATGTAAAATGATGAACATGGAAAAACACAAAGAAGTCAATAAAAGATAGAGAGGGTTGAAAAAAACTTTACAGAACATGGAGAGTGATGATGCCGCTCTCAACGTGTGCTATTCAACTCCAAGCACCCACACAATCTATGAAACCAATGGAGGGCACAAGTAAAGCTCGCAAAATATAAAAATATAAAGTATAAAAGAAACTAAAATGGGTTACAACTAAAGCAACATGAAGGTAAACAAACCAAAATGTAGCAGGGGACTCCCCTTGCTAACTGACAACAAGACAAACAATAAAAGGAAACAAACAAAAGAAGATAAAAAGAAGTATAATATGAAAGGTAGACTACGTCGGCAAAGCTGGACTCAGAAATGTGCAGTCCTAGGACGAGAATCACTGCTCCATCCCACAGAATCACCCAAAGACTCCTCCAAATCAGAAGTATCAACCCCAATATGCCAAATCAGACACTCAGGGGAGAGTCTCACACCAAGATGCTTAGCTATCCGAATGACGATCCTCTATACCCACCGGAATGCTGTTGTTGAATAAGTGATTTGGTTCAGGGCATGAGGGGGTGATCGGGATCGTGGCTACGAAGTAAAATCAGGTGGTGGTAAGGCAGGGGTATCCACAGCTATCGAGGCACTTCTGAAGCGGCAGTCGAAGGAGTGGACTGCTAAACTCTATACTCCACTCCTTAGCAGTATGGATGCACTACAACATCCCCATCGACCTCAAGGTCTATAAGGACATTGTTGCAAACCCCCCAATAGTCCTCATGCAATCGGTCCCCTGAAGAAGGCCCATATGCAAGGATCTGTCCCCTGATGTGTAATAGAAACTGCCACCTCGTAACCCAAATACAAGTGGAATCCGTCCACTATGCTCAGCAGAAAATCAAAGTTGCGACGACTGACGACCTCATTACTGTTACCGCAACCAGTAAGAGAATGACTGAGGAAATAATGAATGTATCGAAGGACCAGAGAACGATGAGTGGTGGCCTTGGTCCAATTAGGATCATAAATAGCTACAGTGCTAAGTTGACTCCAAGCCTTTTTCACAGAATCCCCGGGTGGCCGGGAAATTAACAACTCGTCATAAGCAGGAGTTTGAGTGAACTCCGAATCATATAGTCCCAGATAGACCAAGAACTCTGTCAAGCTCATCCACTGCAAGGCATCGTAAACTTGGAACTGGATGAAGTCGGCTCAATGGAACGTGATGGTGTAGCGGTATAACTTAAAGGTAGATAACACCTCGAGGGCCAACTTGTTACGCCCCGTCCCGCTGGTCCCACACGTGACACACCGCCACGACAACCCAAGGGAGGTCAACACCTACCTCAACCCCAAATCATCGTAAGGCTAACTCGTTTCATGTACAAGCTCATTAATAAACTAAATGCAACATTTCCTACAAGAGTAACATGACAATCTAAAGATAGGAAACATAATGCTCGCACTTTAAAATACAAGATCTTTATACAAACCAAGCACTAAGTAAGGTTCCTCGTACAATCCTTACACTATGACTAATACCAAGGTTCTTAAGATACTGAAATGAATACATAAATATTAACAAGAAGTTTACATTCATGCAATTAATACACTACAACCCAAGAACTAGGAAAAATACACAAATAGCTAAATTAGCTACCCTAAAACAAATTCTTGCCATGCACTTCACATCGGCATCGCTTCGCTAAACTGAAACCTGGGGAGAGGAAAGGGAGGAAGGTGAGTAACCACAGTTACTCAGTGAGAGGTTAGCACACTCTACTAGAATTATACCAAAAAAAAATCATAAACCACCAAATTAATACTTTGTTGGTAATATAACTAGTTTTAAAACATAATTTCATATAATTATAATCTTTAAAATAATAAAATAACAAGTAGTGTCAAGAATTTCTTTTCACCCCAATTAAGGTTATATACAACAAATCTCCAAAATACCCAACACTGGCTCGAATTATAAAATGAGTTAAACATCATGCTAAGTGTCCACCAGTAAACACAAACTCTTTCAAAGACCCAAAGTAATAAATTTAGATTACCAAACACATTACATGGATCACCCAAATAATACTTTGCGAAATTTTAAATAAATCGGATCCTCTCAATATAAATGTAGATATAGCAAACTATAATAAACAAGGATTCACAATTCTAACAAGTTAAAGGTTTAACAAGTCCAACAATATCAAATGTAAAATACAATTCTAAATTCATGAGTTATTTTCCAATAACTCTATAAACAAGATTTTCAAAAGAAAGAAGTCGCTAATCAAATAACAAGTATAACATAAGAAAAAAAGTTTGCCCCAATAAAGTGCACGATAAAAACTTTTTAAATCATCACAGAATCCATACAAGTATGAAATCCAAATTCATACATTCTTTTAATAACTCATAGTTCAAAATGTTTAAAATAAATAAATCAACAATTAAAACAATTGACAATATCCCAAATAGCCTCAAAAACCCTCCCTTGCTAATCGTTGCCTCGGTTAGGTCAGGAGCCACCAAGATGCACGTATCTTGGTGTTGGCCGCTGGGAAGTTCGTGTGGTGACTCTGAACAACTCAACAATATCCAAGTCAGGGCTCTACACTCCCACTTGAAATGGCATAACCGGTTTGACAGTATTCCACACCACCTCTAAACAGGTCAGCCGGTGGAAACCATCCACACCCCTACTGCAATAAGTAATGGGGATCCCTCTTGTCACCATCAAAACCACCCTGTCAAGAACATTAAGGCCGTAGCCCACCATTTCCATGGATATATTAAAGACCCATGGGTGCTCGCATAATAAAATCCAAATATTTATCACAACATAAAAAGGGTCCTTATTCAAGACTATGTTTACAAATCATAAATGAGAGCCATCAAAATGAATAAATATCATTCCAGCCCGTAGGCTCGGTATATCTATCAATATGATAACATTAGTCTCATCAAAAGATCTCAATTGTTCACAAACATAATTCTCACTCCAAGAGCATTAAGGCCGTAGCCCACCATTTCCATGGATATGTTCAAGACCCACAAGTGCTCACATAATAAAATCCAAATATTTATCACAACATAAAAGGGGTCCTTATTCAGAACTATGTTTACAAATCATAAATGAGAGACATCAAAATGAATAAATATCATTCCGGCCCGTAGGCTAAGTATATCCATCAATATGATAACATCAGTCTCATCAAAAGATCACAATTGTTCACAAACATAATTCTCACTCCAAGAGTGAATAACTTGATCATAGCATTTTCAATGAAACTCTTTTCATCGAAAACATCATACAATAATATTCTTTGGAAATATACTTCGAAAATGTCATTATCATGATGATATTTAATTTGGTTCACACAAACCTTTTGATTATCATAAAAAAAAACATCATGTCTCTTGAAAATTCACAATTCAAAACATATATTTCAAAACATAGAACTTGAAAACCAAAAACAATATATATACTTTTAAAACATCCACGAGGTTTTAACCAATGGAACATCATATAAGCAACTGTTGATAACATAATTCATGTATAGCATCAGTTGAAACAAAAATTCTTGAGCACGTCTTTTAATCATAACATCAACAATATTACAAAATATATTGCATAAATGATTTGCATAAACTTGTTTAGTATCAAAATAAAAGTCTCAAACTTTCATTTTAGAAACTAAGATTCAATAGCAAAGCTTTCAAAACAAGTATAATACTCTCACAACCCTTGAGAATAAACTTGAGCATATTTTAAGTTTTGTTCTAATATACCAAATATAACATTTCAAGAGCTTAAAAGAATTCAATAAACCATCAATCAAAGAAAATAAATTCAATTATAGAATCAATAAAGCTTTTCATGAAATGAGATACATAGATATGACTATTGATACTTTTCTAATAGAATTATGCTAATAATCCAACTCACCAACTTGGCGAGTTAACCATTCAGGTGTTAATCCCCCACCGATTCTTTACTCTTGGGCATAGCCTCACCTCCTAGCACAACCAACCAAAACAATCGATTAAAGATAAAATCACCAAATTATCAAGGGTGGGAGGAACCCCTCAAAATAAGAAATAAACACATGGGGTTTTCCAAAGCACCTCTCCTATAAGATCCAACAAGAATCAATCTCTTTTAGCACTTAATGACAACAAGGATAACAAAGAACACCCTAATTGGTTCGGTTCTACATTAACTCTGAAAATCAAAGTTCAAGGATTCAAGGATTAATCTAGATCAAAGCCTTACAAAACAACACCAACACTTCTCTCAAGGCCTATCAACAATAAACAAGAATAAAGACAAGAAATCAAGCTCAAAATCAAACTCACAACAAACCCTAGCTTCATCCAAGAAATGCAACCCTAAAGAGGCCTAAGCTTGGCTCATAACTAGATTTCAGGGTTACCAAGGAATTCCAAAGGTTCTAGGCTTCACAATACACCAAAGAAACAAGAGAAATAACCAAAGATTTTCGTCACTACAGTGTAGCTATAGTACCCGTGAATGAAAAGAAAACATAGCTGTGGATTTTGATATGTTTTCAAGGATTACAAGTAGGATTTTTTAAGGTAAAGTGAAATCTAGGTACAAAGAGTTTCAATTTAAACTAAAAGCTCTACCAATCAACCACAAGAATTTCAAAAGAATTTTTAAAAAAATCTCAAACCTATCACCCAAATCTTAACCATGAAAACTTGGAAGACCTACCTTTGGTTTGATGATGGAAAGATGGAGATCAAGAGAAGAAGAGTTCTTCATTTCCTTGGCACCATGAAACTCAGGATTTTTTTATTTTTTTTTTTATTTTTTGGAGAAGCTTTGGCTTGGAGAGAACTAGAGAAGCAAGGAAGGAGATGAGAAGACATGAGGACTAGAAGTTTCTTCTCATTTCTAATTAACCACTATTACTATTATTATTATTATTATTATTATTATTATTATTATTATTATTATTATTATTATTTAAAACAATGGAAGCTTCTACTTGAAAATTTATTATCACAAGGATAATAACATAGTAAGATTAATAATTTTAAAGAGAACAATAATAATATAATTATAAAGATAGAAGTAGTACCAATATGAAGAACAATAAGAGGAATACCAAGGAAGCTTCTCTTCTCAGAAAATTATTAATAGGAGATAATGATATAAATCTCAAGAACAAAATAAAATAAAAATAAATAAATAAATAAATCCAATAAAATAAAGGAGTCCAATAGCATTAAAAGAACAACATGACCCAAAATACCCTCAACTCAACTTGGATTATTAGACATACACAAGAGGAACCGAATTACAAACGACATAGGGGTGAGATCTCATACAACTACTCGTAAGTGTTGTTAGAGATCTGGAATAACTATCGCCAAGCCCCGACACTCAAATACCTCTGAACCTCATCCTCAAGTACCACCTCCCGGAGAACATCCCAATCAATCTCTTAGGACTCACCAAATCAGTGACAGGATAGATGAGTGTATCGCTCCTGATGTATGGTAGTATGAAATCTAGGGGTGTAATCAGCATCAAAAGAGGGTGCTTCCGTACAAGTGTTGCTTTGAAGGTTGCTTGGGAGGCCTGGCTAAAGTATGCTTGCTCGACATTATATATAAAAGAGGGGGATAAAATCAGTATAAGACACATAGGGGAACAGGCGACGCATGATCGTGTAAGGTTCATGGAAAGGATGATAGGCCAAAGGACATGATCGTGCACTACACTTTTCTCCTACAAAAAGAGGGGATACGATCGTGCATAAGAATCGAAACACGATGGTGTCCCGAAACAATCATCGTCGCCGTAGGGAGGTGTCAAGCGATCAACTCAAAAATCTATCATCAACCTCGAAGGAAACTTCAAGCAATAATCATAATATTCCCGATCAACCAAAAAACCGACAAATAGAAGATAAGATGATGGAAACACTCAGAATGAACCCCCAAAAAAATAGACCCAAGGGCTTACCGAAGCGGAAGAATAAAACAATGGTAAAATGCAATCTTGGTCCGCAAGAAACACAACAACTTCACGAGAATAGAAAAAAATTGAAGAGTAGGAGAGAAACTTCTGAGTTAATAGAGTGAGACAATGCAACCGGTGGCTAGGTTTTAATGTGAAATGGTGGAAGTCGACCGGTCACAACCTAGCACGCTCAAAACACATGCGTGCTCGGAGCATGATGTGTTCTCCATAAGTGCACTGGTTGCACACAAGTAGTAGAGTGGTAGCCCGTGAGGGGTAGGGTTGTCGAACCTCAGGGACTAGACTAAAAATACTCACTTACCACTGATCTCTAGTTAGAATGAACTGATGATTGGATTAATTCCAAGATAAGGAAAAATAAAGAAGTAAAGGAAAAGGGAACATGTGAAGATAATAGGCAACTGGGTTGAGTGTCAACAACAAGAGAACAATGCCCCGAGATATTTTCCTAAGCACTTAGTAATGCTCACTCACTCTCATGATTTACCATGTACATTCTTAGATTCTAGTGTGTGCTCAAAAGCAATGTTACAACTATGGCTCTCAACTACGTCAAGTTTTGTAGAGATAACTATGGGTTCAATGCTCACCAAGTTTTGCCATTGCCTAGGGCAATAACAACTGTGACAATCCACCATCGAGTTTTAATTAAGCAACTATGCAGATTAAGCACATCAACTTTTGCAAACACAATATTTAACACAAGAAGCAAAAGAACTCCGTAAATCAAGAAGAATACAAGTGTTTAAGCCTGCTAGCCCTTCATTGGTGGGTACAACATGGAGTATGATGAGTACAATTTGTATACATGTTTTCATATCCTAAATTCATCATTTTGCTTGCTCTTAAGTTTACTTTTATTCATGAGCAGTACTATTATGGGTATTTTTGTTATATGTGCAGAAATAGGAGGCTCAATACATTTTGGAGTGAAATCGGGAAGGAAACAAGAAGATATTCAAAATGAGTTCAAGTACTCAAGCTTGACACGAGCTGGACATGCTCTTCTCATACCCTTCGAAATTCTCATCCCAATGTTGATTCAGCAAGAATACTGTGTAGAAGGACACTTTCAAGCTTGACACAGTCAGGACATGATCGTGTCCATGCCTCTGAAAATCCCAGGCCAAGGGTGATTTTATTAAAGAATTGTTGACACGCTCTGAGTGCCCTTGACACTATCGTGTCAAAACATTGCACAGCTAGGACACGATTGTGTCTCTTCCACAGAAATTTCCTGGCAAAGACACTCCTTTTTACTCAACTTTCTCCCGACATGACATGGTCTGGACATGATCATATGCAGACTGTGTCGAGCCTGAAATCCCTCTTTATAACTCTAGTTTTTAGGGTTTCCTCTTCATCTTTGTTCGGGGATCTTCTTCTCCACCGGGAGGACTTTGATGAGGGTGAAGATCAAGCTTATCCACACCTTCTAAGGCATAAAGGTGCAAGTTGGAGGCACAAGGGAAGTGGTGTTAGCACACAGAGCTTGACATTGGAGGCAAATCTCAAAGAGAAGAGAGTCATGTCTTCTTTCTTTAGATCTAGTTTTATCTCCTCCATATTATACCCACTCATGAGGGGCCAATCGGCCACAGTGCTCCGGGGTGGGAACTTTGTACTTTGTATGCTTAAACACTTTTACTCTTCATGATTTATGGAGTTCTTTTGGTTCTTGTGTTTGCATAACTTGATGTATTTGATTTGCATAGTTACCTAGGTAAAACTTGGTGTGTGGATTGCCATAGTTGTGGTTGCATTGTGTGATTGCAAAAATTGATGTGCATGAAACCATAGTTACTTTTGTAAAATTTGGTGTATTTGGGAACCATAGATGCTTTATTGCTTTTGAGCACACACTAGAACCCAAGAATGTACCTAGTAAACTTTGAGAATGAGTGAGCATTACTGAGTATAGAGGGAACATCCCAGGGTATTGTTCTCTTTGTTGACACTTAACCCAATTGTCTTTTATCTCCATCCATTCTGTTTTCCTTTTCTCTTTTAATTTCTCTTTCATTTATTTAATCTCATCACCTATTCATTTATCACTAGAGATTAGTATTAAGTGAGTATTTTTAGTCCAGTCCCTGAGGTTCGACAACCTTACTCCCTATGGGGTACCATGGAGAACACATCAAGTTTTTGGCTCCGGTGCCGAGACTAGCAACTATTAAGAAAGCTTATAATCTAGTGGTCTAGTTGTTTATATCATGCATACTTGTCTATAATTTCCTTCATTTCGTGTTCTTTATTTTATCTTTATTTTCTTTGCTTTGCTCCAAGTTTCTTTGAGCTTACATTGTCAATTTATTACGTGCAGGTAAAATTGCATGACCCGTGGTAGCACATCGACCCCACCAATTAATCCTAATCCAGAAGTAGAAAGAACTTTTAGAAGAAGATTACGTCAGATCAATTTGAGTGAGACAGGATCCGTTGAGACAAGGGTGGAAGTGGATCAGGACATCAAAATGGCCGGTAATCACCCATAGAGCATCTCGAATTTTGCACGACCGAATTTTGGGGGGGTCGATTTAAGTATTGTTTGTCCCCCTATTGCTACAAACAATTTTGAGTTAAAGCCGAATTTTATTCAGTTGGTATAACATATGTGTTAATTTTATGGGTTTTAGGGCGAAGACCCATATAAGCACCTCAGAAATTTCTTACAAATCTGTAACACTTATAAGGTGACTAACGTCTTTGAGGAGGTAGTTTATCTGAGACTCTTCCCATTCACATTATAAGGAAGGGCCAAGCAGTGGCTAAATTCCCTGCTACCGGGGTCTCTTACGACATGGAAGCAGGTTTTTGAGGCATTTGTTGCTAGATACTTTCCTCCTGCAAAGATCACTATACTCAGAAGTAATATCTCTTCCTTTCATCAATTGGAGTCCGAATCATTGTATGAGACATGGGAGAGGTATAAAGAGATGTTAAGGAAATGTCCGCAGCATGGAATTGTTCAGTGGATGCAAATTCAAATCTTCTACAATGGGTTGAATACTTCTACCAAACAGATACTTGATGCGGCTGCTGGAGGTTCATTGTGTAACAAGTGACATACCCTTGCGTGTGTGTGCCTCAAATGCACTAGATGTCGAAGTAATAAAGTACCCTGGTGAGTGGGTAGTCGTATTCATAGGGAATAGTGCTCAAAAACACAAGAATTGCTATTTAACTATAGTTAAGATGATTCAAGAGTGGTGTGAACAATATCAATACAAATAGAAGTAAAGAAAATAAGAAAAAGACGTAAGAAAATAATAAGAGAGGAAATCGATAGAAAATGGGGCACCCGGACATTGTTCACCCTAGAACTATTATTTCAAGTGCAAGACTAATCATTATGTCTCCTAACTGATGTTTAATAAGTTGTGGAAATCCTAAAACACACGGTCCCAAACATAAGGTCAACCATGACTAACCCTGCGCTATGCCTCGGCGGAAAGGAATACTCTCGACGTCTCACACTGTGTAAGGTTGCTTAAAGCTCTAAGGACTCCAAGTGATAAACCTTATTCCCTAATATAGATCTAACCCTTTGGTCTAGGTGAAAGATCCCTAGTCACAATTAAGCCCAAGTACTAAGGATTACTTCAGCACTTCATTCTGTTACTCGTGCAACTGAGCCCTAGTGTAGTTCGTCTCTTAGCAGTTCACTCCATTGTGACCGTAAAGAACTCTTGGAATGTAGAGGTATGATAAATCACACCGGAGGGGAAAGATGACGTTCCACTACCTCTCAACCCTCTCCAATCTAGCTTTGTTTAATCCTAATGAAGTGCCACTCATTCATAAGGATTACCAATATAGACTCTCAACCCTAGTGTTACTCTAAGGGAAAATCAATTAAACAAGCATTCAAGATTGGAACTCAATTAAAACATTAATTAAAGGAACACAATAAAAGGTCAATGAAACAAAATCATCTTAGGGTTTACAAGTCCAAGTACCCACTAGGGGTTTAGCTCTCCATGGAGCAAGATACAATCAATAATGAAATCAAATATAAAAGCATGAAATCCATACGTAAAACCCCCTCGTAATTCGTATCGACTGTCTTGTAGAGTTGCCTCATCTTCTCCAAAGGTTCCCTCATCATGCCTAAGGCACACCACACCAAATCGATGCTGATAAAAACTCCACCAATAACTATCTTTTGAAGGAAAGCGGTGTCGAAGGCCATAGAACCACTCCAAAAACCAAGCTAAAGCCTCTACAAACCCTAGTCATGAGCACCCCAAAGATGAGGAAAAAATGAGAAAAAGATCCTTCAAAATGTTTGAAATCACGGTATTTATAGATGCTGGAATCTGGCATCCACAAGGGCGTGTGGAATTTCCATACTGCCATATGGATTTACAGAAATAAGTTTTTTGCGAGCTGTGAACAATAACTGCTACAGTGATTTACTACAGTAAACTGCTACAATACTTCACCAAAATACTCCGGAATTGACTCTTATCATTGAGGCCACATGAATGGGCACACATCCATGAGGTAGATCACGTCGCGTCTTCAATAAAAGCCACATTGATGAAGATCTTGCCAGTATTACACAAGTTAGAACGCATGAGTGTGATTGCCTTTGTGCCCCTCCAATTTGTATATTCACTCAAGCATAATGGAGGTTGGCACACACTCACTTGTCTTTGAGCACAACTTGTGTCTTCACGTTTGTTCAATCCAAGACTTTATTAAAAATTGCATCCATGATCTACTTTTGGTTCCTTTCTTCCACACTTATCTTCACAACCCTACATGCACAAAAGAACACATATACACACGAATAAGTGACAAAATCGGAGAAAAGTAATGCTCAATGTAAGAAAAGAATACTTCGTATTACTCATACACAAGCACTTATCAAACTCCCCCACACTTAAGCTTTTGCTTGTCCTTAAGAAAAAATAAAACATTAAAGCATATAAAAAGGAAAATTTAAAGTGCTTGTCCTTAGGTTCACTAAAAGCATGCAAGGGAAACATTCTACAAGTAAGGAAAAATTTCAACACCGAATAAGAAAAATCAATGCTCTAGCTAAAAAAAAACTTGAATAAAAGAGGATAACAACCTGATATCGTGTAAGTGTGTGTAAACTCATTCAAGTCAACCCAACGTATA
The DNA here is from genome assembly GCF_009730915.1 of Dioscorea cayenensis subsp. rotundata. Classification (NCBI taxonomy): domain Eukaryota; kingdom Viridiplantae; phylum Streptophyta; class Magnoliopsida; order Dioscoreales; family Dioscoreaceae; genus Dioscorea; species Dioscorea cayenensis. The sequence goes on along the minus strand of NW_024087536.1, from coordinate 8,603 downwards.
CTCCTCAAAGCTCTTAGTGAGAGGGATTTATTTATGTACAAAAAGAAAACATAAGGTAGTAGCTTCACATATCCTCTAAGGTAGCCCTTTCCTAAGCGGCCGGTAAGGTGGCTTTCACACTTTCAAGGTGGTAGCTCTTTCTACTGAGGTAGTAGCTTTCACTCATCCCATGAGATAACTCTTTCTCTCATTAGGGCATAACTAGTATCCGACTTATGATAGTAGCTTTATACTTCATAGATGGTAGCTCTTTCCACCCCCAATGCACACACAAAACAAATATAACTTTTTCTTTTGTTTCCTTCATTCAACCACTTTTTTTTTCAAAGAAATTAAAATAAGAAACAAACTAAAGCAGTCCCTTAAACATCAAACTTGAGTTTCCACAAGGTTTAATGAGTGAGTAGTGTAACAAGTGTCAATCAGGCAAAAATTCCTAAAAATTCAAATAAAACTAGAGCATGAGAACATTCAATGTTAAAAATTCTCCTAAACTTAAGAATACAACCATTGCAACTAAGGTGAACCACCATTGGCTACATAAGCATGAACAATAAAAGCATAAGTATAGAACATGTGTAATATGAACTCCCTCCCACACTTAAGATATACATCGCCCTCACTGTACGCATGCAAGCACAATAAAAAGTATAATAATCAAAACATGTGTGGAGATGGGTAATTGAAATAATACTCCCTTGAACTCCTCATGGTATGTTTGATGGAGTTATATTTATTGAGAGTTGAGTTCCAATGGGTTGTAGAGCACACACGGCCATATGAAAAGCAACATGACCGTGTCCATGACTATTCCTCAACAGACTCACAAGACCATCTGCGCGTATACACAAGGGGGTTCAATGAAGCTCAACAAAAACAAAATAAAATTGAGTATATAAAGATATAGAAATGAAATACAACTTGAAAGATCTGAAAAGCAATAAGAAAAACTCAGAAGGAAGATCTTTTATGAGTAGTACAAGTCCAAAATAGGATGCAGAAATATAATGTGAAAAATAAGAACAAAGAAAGTAAAGACGCCTCAAGCGTTGGTATCCTGCTCGTTCAGGTCTACAACTGTTGCTGGTGATGCTACTGGTAGTACTAGTGATGGTGATGGTGGTGCTGTGGATGCTGGTGGAGTACTGGGTCTCATCACGAAGGAAAAAGTCCCGTCTCGCTCAAGTATCTACTGTAGAATGTTGAGACGCACTTGAGATGGCTCTTGCGCTATAGGGGTGCCTCTATCTCTATATACTCCTCCTGCGGCTTCTGCGTGGTCTAAGACCCCTCGGCAGTGTCACCCTTACCCTCGACAATCTTTGGTGCTGGTGTAATCATCACATATACACCCCGCCTATATCTACGCACAATGCCCATCAAACGCATGGTCTCTATGCCGAGGGAAGATGGTAAGATCATTTTTTCGGCCCCACAAATAGCATCTAATAGACCCATCCCCATGATGAGTCTGGTGATGTAGGGGCCTAAGAAGAGCACTCCAACCCTGGTATACTGGCCCTAATGACGTAGGTACTCAGTTGTGATGTATCCCAGGTGGACTGGCTCGCTCTATACCATCGAATACAAATAAAGCAGTTACTGCCAACTCAACACCACTGTACTGTCACCACGGGCATTCACTGATCGGCTAAGAATGGCGTGGATGTAGCGATAAGCCGGTTGGGAGAGGCATATCGCCTTGGAGACTCCCAGCTCATACTGTCCCTGGCCACACAGTGCTTTATACGCACACTGAAGTGTTAAGATGCCAAGGTAATCTGTCAACAACTGCTCGTACTCCTCTATATCGATGAATGCCTCATCATACAAACCCAACCAGACTGAAAACTGAGTAACGCTCATACTGTGATACTGTCCGAAGGCTCTGAGTTGTATGGCGTCGATGCTATTGAAACTGGAGTACGATTGGTAAAATAAAAATTATTGTCACAAACGGCTCACAAATCAAAGATTTCTAGCCTAAGATATGACGAAATCAATTATTACCAAAAAACGGCAAAATTAGGGTTTTCGAGGCCTAAACGATGGAATTTGGCCAAATTTTGGTATGACTCACGAGTTTGTGAGACACAAACTCCTGTCTTTTGTTCCTTGACTTGTTTCCCAACCCGGTACAACCATAAAATCCGGTCACCTGCCAAATTACCAAAATGCCCTTGCCTCGTACTTCTCCATGTACGCACATGGCAAGTCATCTATACGCCCATCATCATACCTCCTTCTCTTTGGCTCTCTCCTCAACCTCCATGACCTCAGGTGACTCAACATTGGTCTTCTCACTAGGAAGCCTACTATCAACTTCACGACCACTTCTGAAAGTGATCGCCTTCACATGCTCTCTTGGATTTGTCTCCGTGCTGCTAGGTAAACTCCTTTGAGCTCTTTTTGAGAGTAACTTCGCAATTTGTCCCACTTGGTTCTCCAAGTTGTACAATGATGCAGTGTGGTTGCGAAGTATGGCTTCCACCGATTAAAATCTTATATCCGACAATTGAATAAACTTGGTCAAAGTCTTCTCTAAGTTGGTCATCCGGTTTTTTAACCCTGAAACTCGATTCTCCATATTCAGGGCTTTTTGTTGTTGTTGGAAACCTAGTGGTGTTGTAGCCTTCTGTTATCCTTGATTACTCCACAAAAGGTTTGGGTGGCTACTCCACCTCGGATTGTAGTTACTGCTATACGGATTTCCTTGACCTCTAATTGCATTGCCTACAAAATCCACCTGTTCCATTGAAGATGTACCGCCAATAACAATCGGGCAATCAGATGAAGCATGTCCTCCCCCACACCCAATGTAACTCGTCATGGCCGCCACTCTAGGAGAAGTTAGAGTGTCTAACTTCTTGCTCAATGACTCAACCTGGGCCACCAATTAGGTAACTGTATCAATCTCATGAAGTCTGGCTACCTTCTTCCAGTCTCGTGTGTTCCACTGATAACTATTCATAGCCATTTCTTCAATAAGATGTCATGCTTCTTTAGGGGTCTTACTTCCTAAGGTACCTCCTGCTGTTGCATCAAATAACTGCTTTGTGCTTGGGTTCAAACCATTATAGAAAGTCTGAATAATCTTCCATTCGGGGAACCTATGCTGAGGACATTTCCACAGGAGATCTTTGAACTTGTCCCTATGTCTCAAAAAGAGACTCCAATTTCATTTGCACAAAAGAGGATATTTCATTCCTGAGCTTCATAGATTTTCCAGGAGGGAAATATCAGCAAGAAAAGCTTCTACCATCTCCTCCTAAGTAGTGATCGATGGTCTAGGTAATGAATGCAGCCACTACTTTGCTCTTCCCTTCAAGAAAAATGGGAAGGCCCTCAATCTGATAGCATCATCTGTAACTCCATTAATCTTGAGCATGTCGCACACTTCCAAGAAATTCTCGATGTGGTTATTCAAATCCTCATCAGCCAAACCATTAAACTGTGTTGACTATTGTATCATCTGGATGAAGAATGGCTTGAGCTCAAAATTATGAACCGTAATTGGTGGCCACACAATACTAAACTACGTGCCAAGAACTATGGGTCTGGCGAAATTTGAGAGTGTCCTCTACTACTTATTTTGTTCTGCCATATTATCAGACCCTTCACCTTCTATCTCAGCTTGATTTGACTATTCTTGCACAGGTTCTTTTCCCCTTCTATGAATTCTCCTTCCAATGTCCAGATCACCTTCAACCAATATCAAAGGGTTTTCTCAGGTCATAACCTGGAGCTACTACCAAAGAACAAAAAAGAAATCAGAACGATGGAAGAATAAGAAAGTGTGAAATAGAATAAGTGATGAATAGCTTAAATAGCAAAGTTCAAAATGCTTCCAAAAGCCTATTCCCCAGCAACGGTGGCAAAAACTTGACACACCCCTTGTGTGTGTGTACCGCAAGTGTACGGGTTGTCAAAGTAATAAAGTACCCTGGTGAGTGGGAAGTCGTATCTACAGCGAATAATTATTGGAAACACAAGAATTGCTATTTAACTATGGTGAAGATGATTGAAGAGTGGTGTGAACAATATCAATGCAAATAGAAATAAAGAAAATAAGAAAGAGATGCAAGAGAATAATAGGAAAGGCAATCGATAGAAGATGGAGCACTCGGATATTGCTCACCCTATGACTATTGTTTCAAGTGCAAGACTAATCATTATGTCTCCTAACTAATGTTTAATGAGTCTAGGAAATCCCAAAACACACAGTCCCAATCCTAAGGCCAAACTTGACTAACCCTGCACTATGCCCTAGCGGAAAGGAATACTCTTGACGCCTCACACTGTGCAAGATTCCTTAAAGCTCTAGGGACTCTAAGTGATAAACCCTATTCTCTAATTTTACTATAGTGATTTGCTATAGTAAACTGCTACAGTGCTTGTCTAAAATGTTCCCGAATCCACTCTTATAATCAAGGCCACATGAATGGGCACACATCTATGCGATAGATCACATTGCGTCTTTAACAACTACCATACGATTACCTAAACTAGAAATCCCTTTATTCATCAGAGAGTAAGTCCTCAATTGGGTGTTCCAAATCGAGCACTTCTTCCACTTCCATCAGATCATCAACGAGCAACGACTACAGATCACCTCCTTTACATGGATGGTTTGCTCTCTATTTAATTATTATGGTTGTGAAAACATGTCCCACAAAATGGAGGTAAATCTTCGGGAAAAGACTTCTTAATGTTACTTTGAAATATTAATGCAAATGTGGTTCCAAAATATTTTGGACAAAGTGCTTTATTACACCGTCCTATTTTCCTTTCAAAATTCGAATCACAGGCTAACTATTGTATATAATTTTTTGAAAGAAAAAGGAATACTATATTGCATGAAAATTAAATAAAATCCCATTGACTTGCGTTTTTTTTTTAATTTTTAAATTCATATGTGATTAAACAAAAGAAAAAAGTTTTATGATCAAACGCTCAAATATAAACACCAATGAGATTTACCATGCATGCATGAATGCATGATGAATATAGTGCAAATAGTAAATTATATTTATTTAATTTTAAAAATAAAAATTCACTCATGTGTTTTAATATTTTATCAATAATAAATTTTAACCTTCCAATTTCTAAAACTAAAATCAATGAAAATGTGAGAGGGAGAGAGCTAGAGAAATTAATTTGCATTTAGAGATAAGAGTGCATTTTTTTATTATCACTTTCTTCATTGCTTTTCTGAGTTTCATGATGTTAATTATAAAAATAAACAATGCTAAAAAAATAATAAGTTTGTATAATTATATGTTAAATATTTTAAATAATTAATTAGTTTGGTTTTTAATTTATTTTATCAATTTTATTAAAAATTGAGACATTTGATTTTGATGTTTGAAAATCCAAAAGATAAAAATGTGGAAAACATGCTATTTTTATAATTTTTATCCACTTAAAAGCAATCATATCAATTTTTATTAGTGGTTGAGTGAGGTTTACTTATTTATATTAATTAGATGGGGATGTCTCTTTCTAAATATATAGAGCAAGTAGCTGCTTAAGTTTTTATTTTTAATTTTATTTTTAAGTAAATAAAAATAAAATGTGTTTTTGGAGGAAAATTTCATAAATTTTTATTTTTTTTATTTTCCAAAATTAATATCAACCAAATTATTGAACTATGATACTAACATAAGTAAGAGATGATTAAAAAATTAAAATAATGGTTAAATTTTTGTTAAAAGTTAATTGCTTAAAAGTATTTATTGATTGAAAATTAATTTAGCTAGGTAAAAAAATTCCTATTTTAAATTATTTTATTTGGAAACACAGAACTACAGTAACTCATGATAGAATGTTGCGCTATGGTATCTTCCAACTGAATCTTCTTTTGTTTTAATAATAATAATAATAATAATAATAATAATGTTCAATTTAGTCCCTCAACTAATAACAATTTTATAGACACAAATAATTAATTGATTTGTTATAAAATTAAATGTCAACAGCATGCCACACATAAGAACAAAAATAAATAAAAATTGTAGGGTGACCTTCATCTATCATGTGGTTTTGTACTGTGACCCAAACAATTCATTTAGATTTTTTTTTATCAAGAGATTGAGCAAATTGTGGATACGTCAAGATTCAAAAACAAATTTGAACCACACATGTGTTATTCATGGTATCCACTTGGTAATGCCAAAATTTATAGCCGCAAAATAAATAATTCAAAATATACTCTATTGTCACTTCAAAATAAATGGTTCAAATTGTACGCAGTGTTATTAAACTTCTACATCAATATGAAACAAATATATGAATCTCGAGTTGCATAAATAATTCTTTTCATGCATGTAAATATGTCCTCTTTCATTATTAGTATAGCGTCTAAGACAATTGTATGCTTCTTAATTAGGGTGTATTCTACGATTGCTATTCTACTAGATATTTCCTTTCCATTCTATTGAAAATTGACTTTACAATATAAATGCTTATGAGATTCTATACTCTAAAATCAAAATTAATGTAATGTTGTAGATATAGGTTGTTTTTGTTTTTTGTTTTTTATTTTTTTTATTTTAAAAACTTACCTGGCCTCAATCCCTTAATTTAAGCGATGATCCTCTTAAATATTAATTTAGAACATTTCCAACAATAAGCTTATTATATAATTAACTTTATAAAAACACCTGAATTTTAATAAAAATGTGTTGGGTACAATTTCACTATCAGAATGTTTTGAGAAATTGCGTAAATAAAAAATAAATATTATCATTTTAATTATAATTAGCATAATAATATGATATGAATTTAAATGAGTGATTGAGTAGTTGTTTATGTTACTGTTTTTCTTTCTTTTCTCATGAAAATTCATTTGGCTCTTGTTACTTTTCCAATTTCCTCGTGAGTTGGCAAATGATATTTTTAAAAGTCATATTAAAAAAAAATTAAAAATAATAAAGAGAGTAACGATATATATATATATACACACATCATTCTTTCTCTCTTAATCTTTCTCTCAATATATATATATATATATATATTTATAATGCAGAAAAGCGTATTTGGGGCGCCAGCGCTGATCGACAAACACGGTGAATATATAATCAACAAACCGTTGGATCTCACGGTTCAAATCAACATCTATAGATAACTATGCTATGAACTTCTATAGAATATATGTGCTCTATATATATATATATATATGTGGTTCCTCTTTATCTTCTTTAGGATTTGACGGAAGCTAGGGCTTTTATAATTTATTAGGAGCAGGCGATGACTTTTATAGGTTCGTAGAGTTTAGGGTTTAATCTCGAAAAGCTTTTATTGTATTTACAAAATTTATGTGTTTATAGCTTTAGAGCTTCAGTGTTTTACATGGCATGAACCCATATTAATCAGACGAATTAATCTTTTCATAAAAGGTAAAACCTTCGACAACTAAAGTAAGATGCCATGATGGATTCTGATTTGGAATTTCCGCCAACAAAAACATACTCACCTTTCACATTGACCTAAACTACCATATAGACTAAAACTTATAATAAAATGTTTTATAAATTTAAGACCATAAATTATTCCAAACTTGTTAACATTGAAGGAGAAAATAAATAAAATTTCTTTATGTACAAAAATTGCATTAATATAAAATATAAAAATAAAAATAAAATTACATAGAAATACTTGTGTGAATAATACCATCATGCATTCCAAATTAAAGAAACATGGTTATATATATTATTTTAAATTCATAACAGTTATTTTATAAATTATATATAATATTAGTAAATAGGGTCATAATATTTATTTTTGTAAGTTTCTTCTCCTAATAATAATCTAGTGTTACACCCATGTGGATGCGTGGGAGACAATAATAATAAATAATAATAATAATATAAAAATTTAAATAAATATAATTAAATCAAATATTAAAGCACTAAATATATATTCCATTAGATTATTATACTCTAACAGCTAAGAATATATATAATAAATTTGATTATAAAGAGTATACTGGCGGATATATAAAGAATTTTTAACATATTGATAAACAACACTATAGAGTTTGATTTTCAAGCTACAGCATCCATGAGCAGATGAGCCTTGCCTTCCCACAAGATTTTTAATATTTAAAGGTTATCTTTGTTTACCACTTCTTCTCTTATGTACAATTAAAATTGTATTGTAAACATCAGCTTTAAAGGGATAAATAATTGCATGAATAATTAAGAACTTACAAAGTAATAATTCTTATTTGTCAGGATTCATCTAAAAATCAATTAATGTCGACAAATGATCTAAACATAAAATTGTCTTGAAAAGGTATCATCTACAAATCTATAATGTTAGTCTTTGACATGTATAAAATTTAGCTTGAACTTGTATTGTCTACTTAAATGCCATCTTATTATATTTAAAATATATTTTTTCTTCATAAATTGATGTTTTTGGGCTATCGAACTAATTAAGCTTTTGCTAATGCATGAAATCCTTCCATACTGTTGTCATTATAAATGTAATGATTGGATAAATAATAGGCAAATTTGATAAATAAAAAAACTTGATAAAGGGATAAATTTACTTGTGGTCAATCTATTTTTAAATGTTAAAGTTTGATAAACCATTTGGTT
>NW_024087535.1:0-17418 GCF_009730915.1 Dioscorea cayenensis subsp. rotundata | reverse complement strand
GGACGCCTCAAGCATCAACGTCGTCTTACGGTGTTCGCTGTGTGCCAAAGAATGTTCTTATCAAGGTTAACCGTATAGAAATCAAAGCATTTAGGAACAAGTTTTTCAGTCCTTGGTGTCATAGCGCAAATAAAGCTTTAAAAAAGTCGAGTTAAAGCATGAATTTGATGAGTCCGAGGGCTCACACAGGCGTGGAGGGCAAGCCAAGCACTTTTCAGCCTTATTGGGTACTTTTCCGAGCCAGCGGGCATGTGGGAAAGCCGCAGCCCGTGGGTGCGTTCGGTCTCGGCGAGGCGCCCGCAGCGGCGCTGGCGCCCGGCCAGCGTGGCGGCCTGGCGAGCAGGCCCGCAGCGACCCGGCGTGGCCCAGCCCTACCGGTCAGTGGATACTCGGCCGCGCGGTTGACTCCGGCCACGCGGTGCGTGGGGCTGGCCGGCTGCACACGTGGGCATGTGACCCGGCGGCCGCATGGGCGTGTGAGCGACCACGCCGTGCAGCGTGGGCCGGCCGCGAGCCATGTGGGCGTCAACCATGGCCAGAACCCATGATTGGGCTCCAACGCCTCCAAAAATTTTCAATCCATGCATTCTAAAGTGTTTCTACAAAATTTTCCATAAAAAACAACACTTATAAACCAATAAAAATTCATGGATTGGCAAAATAAGAGCATGGAGAAAATGGGAGAAGATGAAGCTTACCGGCGCAAATTGGTGTAGGAAACTTAATGCAAATGCCGGCAAAACACTTTTACATCTCAAATGAGTTGAAGAAACTTAGTTTTGTGCTCAAAAGTTCGGATTCCTGAAGATGGAGAAGTGGGACATGAAGAGTGTAAGTGATGAAGATAATGAAAAGTGACCCCTCATATTCTTATAAGCCATATAGGGGTGTGGTAATTCCATGCGACCTCGTGAGTTGCAAAATTTCTGCAGACAGTCCACACAAGGCTCCAAACTTCAAATTAACACTAATTCTTCAGCTATAAACATGAATTACACCCTAAATCATGCTACATACACGAAAATCAATTTAAATTACCAAAATTTTCCATGCAAACTTCAACACCAACAAAAATTCATCAAAGCACCCACTCTTGAATTTATTACTGCAGAAATGAAAATCTAAACTAGAAAACATTTAAAAATTTGGGTTGCCTCCCAAAAAGCGCTTGTTTTACGTCACTAAGCTTGACATACCTCTTCCTTACCTTATGGAGGCTTGAAAAAGAGTGTGTTCCTCCCGACTAGACATTGCATAGCTACTTCCTTTAAACCAAGAATCTAGTTGGCGGGGTGGAATATTAATTGGAGAGTCCAACCATCTTACTTTTGGCCTCCAAGGAAACAATTTGGGTTGGGAATTGTCCAAGCTTAGCATAGGTGGGTCATTGGATGGCTTCAATCTCCTACCCACATCTTCTTCCCTTCCCAAAGTCTCTTTCTTGCATTGTAAGAGTTGATCAATCCCAAAGAGAAATGCTTGTTCCATTACCTTTGGGTTTGCTTCTTCTTGTGTATTTTCATCTTGAAAGGAACATGAGACTAGCAAATCCCCTTGAAAATTTCCTCGCTCACAAGCATAATCTTCATTCACACAATCCAAAATCTCAAAATGATATTCAACTTCTTTCTTTTCATTTTCTACACCAATGTACTCAATTTGCCCAACTTCTTCAATTGTGCTCATGGCCTCATCATGTCCCGAAGACACTTGCCTTGCTTGTTCAAATTCTTCTTTTTCCTTAGCAAGCATATCCAAGATCTCTCCTAATTGATGCTCAATGTTTTTGATGGAGACCTCGTGACAACTTAATGTGGCCTCAATATATTGGAAACGGGCATCGGTTGCTTCAATAAATCTTGGTAACACTCTTTCCAACCGAAGTACATCTTGTTCAACTTTCTCATTCCATTGAAGTTCTTGTTGAGGTGCTTCCCATTGTTGTCCATCAATATCCCATAAGAGATTTGGGTAGCTCCTTCGAGTTGGATGATATGTGGTGCGACATGGATTGTATTGTAGATGAACACTAACAAGTCGATCAATTTTTCTAGTGACAGCATCAACCTGTGAACATAATTCTATAAGTGGATCAATCATCATTCAAGTTTCATGCAAGAAAAAGTAAATAAGACAAAATAAAACAAAATATAACAATTGAAGAAGATAGAGTGAAATAGATAAAAACAAAATAAAAATTGATGAGAATGATGGACGAAAAAGAAAGTGTGGAATAGAAAAATAAAATGAAAAAGATAAATGGCTAGAGCAACAAAGTCCTAGCGTTCCTAGTATCATGTTCCCCGGCAACAGTGCCAAAAACTTGACACGCTTCCGAATATGCGTGTAAACCGCAAGTGCACGGGTGTCGAAGTAATAATTGCGCCTGTGAGTGGGTAGTCGAATCCACAGGGAATAGGGCTACTAGTACTAAATTCTTCTCTGCTTTCTAACCTAATGATAAATGGAAAGGTGTGGTGATCTAATATGCGAAGAAATGAATACCGGAGACGAATATGCAAGGGTTAAATGGATGGAGATCTCAATCAGTAAAAGTGGGGTATTCGGGCAATGCTCCCCCTAGGATTCAAGTATTAGGTACCGAATAAGCAAAGTGTTTCTATGATGAGTAAGTTAAGTCGTGGAAATCCAAATATAATCGGATCCGGCATCATGATCACCGATACTAGTCCCCTACGAGGTCCCAGTCGAGAAATCGCTCAATCTCAACACCTCACACCACATATGATTGCAAAGCACTCTAGGGATTTCAAGAGTTGTATCCGATTCCTAAAGATTGATCCAACCCTAATTCCCGGCAAAAGATCCTAACCCCCTACAAGGTCCCGGCAGCGAAATCTCTCAATCTCATGCCTCACACCAAATATGGTTGCATAGAGCTTAAGGAACGGAGATAGAATACACTTAATCGGACGGGAGAGGGGACACTCCACTATCTCATGACTCACCCTCTCAACCCTCTTTAACCTTGAAGTTCTAACTCTAATGGAGACCTCTCTCACATCAAAGTAACAAATCATGCAAATCCAATCAACCACAAGGATTAATTAAACAAGCAAGTAATGAGAATACAAGATTAAAACTTAATCAAACTCGGATTAAATAGAAACACTAAACAAATCCACAAAAGATGAGAATCCTAGGGTTCACAAGCCCAAATACCCTCTAGAGTTTTAGCTCTCCATGGAGCAACATACAGAACACACCATCAATGAATGAAAGTACATTAAAACCATAGAAATAAACCCCCTTATATATGAACTGATGGCCTTTATGGAGAGGTTCGACGTCTTGAAAGACCCACTCCGAAGCTAGGTTCACCGGTGGCTTCCTTGATGCTATGACGGACGAGGAATCGATCAAAGTTGGTGATGAACCGCCTCCAAAGGCGCAAAGACCTCCTCTCCAAACCCTAGCCGTCTCACCCCTCAAGAGCCGCACAAAAGATGATAAAGAATAAGGCAAAACGGCTATTTATATGCCTTAGATCGCGTCTGTCATGTGCCCTCACACTCCAGTGTGGATTTTCCACTCGCCCGTGTGGGCTGCAGGAATTTCCATGCGTCCACGTGAACAGTAATTTTCTACAGTACTGCTAAAGTGAAATTGTTACATTAAAATTGCTACAATACTTTTCACAAAACGCGATCTTAACACTCTTCTCTTGAGGTCACATGTTCGGGCACACGTCATGTGGTAGGCTATAAAATTTTTCTTCATCGACGTATCTTTGAGAGGTCTTGCAATCTTCACAAAGAGAAGGAACATGAAGATGTGGCTGCCTTTGTGCCCTTCCAAATAGTGAATTGACTTGAATCTTCTTGGAAGTTGGCACACATCTCCAAGTTTATGAACTCCTCTAGTATCTTGGGCCTTGAATTGAACAAGAACTCCCAACATTGTGTCTTTATAGCCTATCATTGCTTCCTTTCTACTCTTCAAGGCATTCACAACCTATATGCATAAAAGAACATCAAATACACAATATGAGACATAAACCATACTAAAAATGATGCTCAATGCATGTAAAACATATATGAAAATATGTCTACTCAAGTACTTATCAGTACGCATACACAAGGGGGTTCAGTGAAGCTCAATATACAAAAATAACTCAAGTATATAAAAGATATATCACTAAAATAAAACTCGAGATAAAAATAAAAGATATACAAGTCCAAAAGATAATGTGAAAGTAAAATATGAGAAATAAAAGAAATAAAAGAAAAGACGCATCAAGCATCAGTGTCATCTGCGATGGCACTGGTGTTGCTGTTCGTAAATCTGGTGATGGTGATGCTGAAGGACCCGGAGGGGTCCTCATTCTCATAATTAAAGGTGAGGATGTGTCATGCTTGAGTAAATGCTGTAAGGTGTCAAAACACGCTATCGCCTCTGCATGCTGTGATCCTCAATAATCTCGGTCCATATCACCCCTACCACACTCTCAAGCATGTCAAATCGATCATGGGCTTAAGATGGTGGAAACATGTGCACTGGAGGTGGCTCCTGTGCTGTAAGGGATGCCTCAGTCTCCGCATGCTCTAGCTGAGGCTCAGTAATCGGCTGAGAATCCTATAAAGCGTAAGCTCCTCCCTCTGCTACCTCTGGAACAGGTATAGCCAATATAAACACACCAGAACTATATCTGCGCACTAATCCCATCAATCTCAATGTATCCAGGCCTAACGGTGAAGGGATGGTCATCTTCTCAGCCCCATGAATGGCAGCCAGCAGACCCATGCCTAAGATGAGTCTGGTAATAGACGGGCCTGAGAAAATGACACCCACTCTAGCATACTAGCCCTGGTGATGCAAATACTCAGCTAAAATATGTCCCAAATGAAGCGACTATCGCTGCACCATCGAATACAAATATAATAAGGTTTGTGGGAGAGTTTTCATCGGCACAGATCCGGCGAGGTGTATCCTAGGCCGGACAATGGGACCCTTGGATGAGTAGAGGACTCTCCACAAGATCATCGCCACAACTATTGAGATGGTTTTCTATGGATTCTTTTGTTTTACATTTGATATCATTGATTGTAATTAGCTCCATGGAGAGCTAAACCCCATAGTGGGTACTTGGATATTTCTGATCCTAGGATGTATTCATTTCAGTGAATCTTTTTATTATGCTTTCAATTAATTGTTGTTTTATTTGAGCTCCAATCTTGTATGCTTGATCGTGTGAACACTCAATTAGAGTGACACTAGGGTTGAGAGTTCTTGTTGGTAACTCTTGTGAGTGAGTGCTACACTACGAGAGTTAGAGAAAGCTAAATTAGAGAGGGTTGAGAGGGTGAGTCGAGAGGTAGCAGAGTGTCCACTTTCCTCTCCGGTGTGATTTATTCTACCTCCATTTCGAGCTCTTTGTGGTCATAGTAGAGTGAATAGGCTAAGGGATGACCTTCCGCTGGGGCTTAGTTGCAGAGGCAACGGAGTCAAGAGTTGAAGTGATCTTAGCACCTAGGGATTAAATGTGGCTAGGGACCTTCCACCTGGACAAAAGGGTTAAGGAAGAGGATTTATCATTTGAAATGCCTAGAACTCATTGCGATCCTATACGAGTGCGAGGTTGAGATGTTATTCAATCTCTCCTCCAGGGCTTGTATAGAGTTAGGCATGGTTGACCTTAGATTAGGGACTATGTTTTCAAGGATCTTCACGACTCATTAATGTATTAGTTAGAAAGCATAATAGAGGGTTTTTGCACTTGAAATGGTTGTCCTAGGCGGAACAATATCCGGGTACCCCACTTATATCAATCGTCTAACCTTCCCTTTACTTGCACCCTTTCTCTTGTTTCTTTTACTTTTGGTACATCACATTTTATCACACAAATCACTATTCACTTTTTGTTTAGTTAAGAAACAATTTAAGTGTTAATAGTCCCTACTCTCTGTGGATATGATACCCACTCATCTGCAATTTATTATTTCGACAAACCCATTCACTTGAGGGATATACGTAAGGGGCATTGTCAGGGGCACTCACATGTCCCTGTATGTTCTCAGGATGGAGGAGATCTTCTCTGCAAAGTTTCACAAGGGCATAAGGAAACTACCCATGCCCATGTGAAGTTCACAATGTCATCCACAGGGGCAGGCACACGCCCCTGTGTCTTCTCGGGATAGAGCTCTGAACAATGAAGGGAAACACACGTCCATGTGGAAATTAGCCACGGGCGTGTGACCGTCACATGGTTGTTCATAGGAACATTCACATAGCCCTGTGTCTTGCAGGGATGTAGAAGTTGAGCTCTGAACAGAAACACATGCCAGTGTGGAAATTCCACATGGTCGTTTGTCTTCTCTAGATGATTTAGAAAAATTTACATACTCTGCAGAAAATGTCTTCATAATTTACATCTATTCAAAGCCTGCCTATATCATTCAAATGTAACCAGAGAATCATGAAAAACATGCTCAAACGACCAAGATAATTTGCCCCACGCAATTAAGCATATGAAAACACCAATAATCCACAAGAAAATCACAACAATAGCATGTAAAAGATCAAGACACCAACACTCAAGATGTTATTCAAGCAAACACTATCTAAAACCTAGAAAAACATTAAGACTTGGGTTGCCTCCCAAAAAGCGCTTGTCCTATGTCATAAGCTCGACGTACTTGCACTTACCTCACGGAGGCTTCAAAAGAGTGTGCTCCTCCATGCTAGAGATTGCATAGCTACTTCCCTTAAACAAAAAATCTATTTGCTTGAGTGGAGCATTTGTTGGAGAGTTTAACCATCTTAGCTTTGGCTTCCAAGGGAACAATTTGGGTTAGGAGTTATCTAAGCTTAGCGAAGGTGGGTCTTGGGAGTGTTTAAATCTCCTACCGATATCTTCTCCCATTCCCAAAATCTCTTTCTTGCAATTTATGAGTTGATCAATCCGAAAGAGAGATTCTTATTCCATTATCTTAGGGTTTGTTTCTTCTTCTATTTCAACTTGAAAGCAATATGTCTTCACCAGCCCTACGTACATCATTTCTTGATCACAAACACACTGTCCATTGAAGCAATCCTCACTTTAAAAGAAAGGTTCTTCTTGCATCCTCTCAATCTCTGCGACATTATACTCATTCTACCCCACTTCTTCACCGCCATTTACTACCACATCATCTCTATAAGGAACTTGAATTGCTTGCTCAAATTCTTCTTGTTCCTTTTAGAGTGTGTTAAGTATCCCTCCTAATTAATGCTCAATGATTTTAAAGGAGACTTCATGAAATCTTAGTGTGGTCTCAATATTTTGGAAAAGGACATCGGATGCTTCAATAAAGTTAGCTAATACTTTTAGCAACTGAAGTGCATCCTCTTCAAATATCTCACCCTTTTGAAATTCCTCTTGAGGTGCTTCCCAATGTTGTCCATCAAAATTCAATAAGTGGTTTTGATATCCCACTTCATAAGATTTTGGGTGGCCTGTGAACAATAACTGCTATAGTAAATTACTACAGTAATCTACTATAGTAATCTGGCAAAATACTTCCAAATCCACACTTTTCTTCTAGGCAATATAAACGGCCACACATCTATGCCATAGATCACATTGCATCTTCAAATAAAAGCACATTTGACGGCAATCTTGCTAGCTTTGCACAAGTCTAAACACATGAGTGTGACTCTCTTTGTGCCCCTCCAATTTGCATATTTCCTTGAACATAACAGAGGTTGGCACACACTCGCATGTCTTTGAGCACAACTTGTGTCCTCACGTTTATTCAATCCAAGATTTCATCAACTAAGTGCACTCATAATCTACTTTGGCTTCTTTCTTCTATATTTGTCTCCACAACCCTGCATACACAAAATAACACAAATACATATCTAGTAGTAACAAAATCTGAGAAAAGTAATGCTCATCGTAAGAAAAGAATACTTTATATTACTAATACAGAAGCACTTATTAGAGAGGAAGAGCTCCAATAGCAGAATATGAACTGAATCTACCTTATCCTGCAAAGGTTAAGAAGGATTAAGAAGATGAACAATTCCAAAAGTTCCTTGTTGAGCTATTTACGCAAATACCATGTTACGCAAATTTTTTGAAGGAATTGCTCACAAATAAGAAGAAGTTAGGAGAGATTTCAATAGTCACACTTAGTGAGGAATGTTTGGCTGAGTTAAATAATAAAATCTTGAAGAAAAAAAAGACTCTGGTCAGTTTTATTTCTTGCACCATTGGATAAGTGGGTGATAAGAAAGCTCTAGCTAATTAAAGGTTAAGTATTAATCTCGTGGCAAACAATTTTTCAAAAACTTGGACTCACAGAACCAAAACCAAGCATAATAACTCTCCAACTCACCAACCATTCCATTCATCACCCAAGAGGTATCATTGAGGATGAACTCAGGAAAGTTGATTAGTTCATCTTCACAGTGGACTTTGTTATTTTATACCTTGATGATAAGGTGGAAGTATCATTGATCTTAGAAAGATTCATTGATTGATGGTCCTAAGGGTGCGCAAGGAGAACACACCATTTAATATCCAAGTGCGATACACCACAAATGGATTTTGATGACTGTTGTTATTTTGTTGATAGCATTAATAAGTGTATTGCTAATTTCGTTCAGCAATCATTGTGCAAGGATGAGTTGGATGATTTGTTGGGTGATGAACATTATGATGGTGGTATCAAAACTATTTCTACAACTACATAAGGAGAAACTACTACCATCTTATTGTTGATGAGTTTGCTCTCGGTATTGTAAAAATGATAATCTTGGTCTCAGTACTGTAGTAATGGCTGATATTTATTGCAGCACAAAGGGTGGCCATCGTTTCATTAGATGTTATTGAGGTTGGATTTTCACCTTCATCATGTGATCTTCTCTTTATTATATTGGCATGCCAAAATTCCTTACCTAGGTTTTGAATTACTTCTATTTCTTATTTCTATAAATCTATTTATTTGTTTTTGTATTTCTTTCATGTTTTTTGTATTTTGCGTTATCATATTTGTTAGGTGGGGAGCCCTAGAGCAAAGGCAAAGCCATTCAGAAATTTTAACTACCTTTTGCTCTTCATTTTTGTTAGTGAACTTAAGTATTAATGCGCATCGTTCTTTAAAGATTTAAATGATAACCATGTTTCATAAAAGTACACATATCCATTATGTATTATGTATTACTTGGCTCTGACTAAAGGCATAGTTGGCTGGGAATATATATAATTCCTTTTGAAGTTAAGACATGCTAATTCTCCCAACCCGATTTCAATCCCATTTCATGTATTTTAAACCTATGTTGACTTATAAGTGCTTATGTGATGAGAATACGAAATGTTCTTTCCTTATGATGAGTATTACTTTCCTCGGGTTTTAACGCTAATATGTGTGAATTTATGTTACTTTCATGCATATATGGTTGTGAAGCCGAATGTTAGAGAAAGAAGCCAATGTAGATCGTGAATGCACCATTAGGAGAAAATCTTAAGAAGGTTCAAACTCGAAGACATAAGTCAGGTTTAAGATGCGAGAATGTGTGCCAACCTCCTTATATTCAAGTTAGCACAATGATTTGGAGGGGCACAAGGGCAGTCACATTCAAGCATTCTGGCTTGTACATGTATAGCAAGATCTCCACCAATGTGTCTGTTTATTAAAGAAGCAAAGCGGTCTACGGGATAAATGTGTGCCCATTTACGTTACCTTGATGAGACCATGGATTCAGGAGTGTTTTGGGCCGGTAATGTAACAGAATATCCACATGGCCGGCTGAAGAAGGATGAAAACAGAATATCCACATGGCCGTGCGTTATTTCCTCACGCCCGTGCAAAAATCCAAAGGGGCGCCCACATGGGTGTGTGGATTCCCAATTCCAACCTTAGTTTAAGCTGATTTCAGCCTCGATTTTAGCATTTTTTTCTCCATCTTTTCCCCAACTTGAGAGAGGGCTTCAGCTAGGGTTTTGAGAGGTATTGGCTAGGGATTTGGAGAGGTTCTATGGCTCTGATATCACGCTCTATTTGGATGAAGGTTAGTGGGAGGGCTTTCGTCGGCGCCGATCCGGCGAGGTGTATTCTGGGCAAGACAAAGGGACCCTTGGACGAGTAGAGGACTCTCCACAAGACCATCGCCATGACTATCGAGGGGGTTTTCTATGGATTATTTGCTTTTACATTTGATTTCATTGATTGTAATTAGCTCCATGGAGTGTTAAGTGGGTACTTGGGTATTTGTGAACCCTAGGATGTATTCGTTTCATTGAACCTCTTTATTATTCTTTCAATTATATGATGTTTTATTTGAGTTCCAATCTTGAATGCTTGATTGTATGAATACTCCCTTAGAGTGACACTAGGGTTGAAAGTTCTTATTGGTAACCCTTGTGAGTGAGTGACACACCACGAGAGTTAGACAAAGATAGATTTTAGAGGGTTGAGAGGGTGAGTAGAGAGGTGGCGGAGCGTCCCCTTTCCCCTCCGGTGTGATTTATTCCACCTCTATTTCCTCAAGTTCTTTGCGGTCATAGTAGAGTGAATGGGGTAAAGGATGACCTTCCACTAGGGCTTAGTTACAGGTGCAACGGAGTGAAGCGTTGAAGTGATTTTAGCACCTAGGGCTTAATTGTGGCTAGGGAGCTTCCACCTGGACCAAAGGGTTCGGTCTACATATAGGAAGAGGATTTATCACTTGAAATCCCTAGAACTCATTGAAATTCTATACGGGTGCGAGGTTATGAGGTTATTCAATTTCTCCTCCGGGACATGTATAGAGTTAGGCATGGTTGACCTTCGATTTGGGACCATGTATTTAAGGATCTCCATGACTCATTATTGCATCAGTTAGAAAGCATAATATATGTTTCTTGCACTTGAAACGATTATCTTAGGTGGAACAATATCCGGGTAGCCCATTTATATTGATTGCCTTACCTTGTCCTTTACTTGTGCTCTCTTTCTTGTTCTTTTACTTTTGTTATTTCACATCTTGTCACATATATCACTATTCATCTTTCACTTAGTTAAGAAACAATTTAAGTGTTTTTATTCCCTACTCCCTGTGGATACGATACACCACTCATCTGGGATTTTATTACTTCGACAAACCCGTTCACTTACGGGACATACGCAAGGGGCATTGTCATTGACATATTTGCAAACCTTGGAAATTTTTTGATCATTCACTTAGTATATACATCTTTATATATATAATATGCATCCATACATTTGGGATTTGTGGCTTCTCTATAAAATGGTGTAGCATAGTATACTTATGATATATGCCTTTTGATGATCGCTCCAAGGAGGTTGTGAGATTTATATTCCCCAACTGTTTTAATACTTGACACACACTTAGCGAGTGTGTACCGCAAGTGCATGGGCTATCGAAGTAATAAAGTACCATAGTGAGTGGGTAGTCCTATCCACATGGAGTAGTTGTTAGGAAGCAAATAGTGATGCTATTTAGCTAAAAAGTGAACCAATTTGTGAGTGAGTGAACAATATCAATGTAAATAAAAGTAAAGAAAAGAAAGGAAAGTGCAATAGGGATAAGCAAAGGCAATGAGAAGAAAATGGAGTACCCGGACATTGCTCACCCTCGGACTATTGTTTCAAGTGCAAGACTACTAATTATGCCTACTAATTGAAATTTAATGAGTCATGAAAATCCAAAAACACACGGTCCAAAACCTAAGGTCAATCGTGACTACCCTTACACTATGCCCCGGCGGAAAAGGATACTCTCGAAGCCTCACATTGTGCCGCATTGCAAGAATCTCTAGGGATTCCAATTCATAAAGCCTATTACCTAATATAGATCTAACCCTTTGGTCAAGGCGAAAGACCCCTAGTCACAATTAAGCCCCAGCACTATGGATTACTTCAACACTTTACTCTGTTGCTTGCACAACTAAGCCCCAGTGGATTTTGTCTCTTAGCACTTCACTTTACTATGACCAAAAAGAACTCCTGGAATGTGGAGATAGGATAAATCACGTTATAAGGGAAAGGGGAAGTTCCGCTACCTCTAGCTACACCCTCTCGATCCTCTTCAACCTTGCTTTATCTAGCCCTAATGGATTGTTCATCATCCACAAGGATTAACAAGATAGATTCTCAACTCTAGTATCACTCTAAGAGAAAATCAATACAACAAGCATTCATGGTTGAACCTCAATTAAAACATCAATTAAAGAAGCAAAACATAAGTCAATGAAACAAAATCATCCTAGGGTTTACAGGTCAAAGAACCCACAATAGCTTTAGCTCTCCATGGACCAATACACAATCAACAACGAAATCGAAATTAAAAGCATGCTATCCATAGATAAAACCCCCTTGTAGTCCGTATCGATGGCCTTGTGGAGCCGCATCATCTTCTCCAAAAGATCCATTGTCAAGCCTAGGGCACACCTCGCCGAATCAATGGCAACGAAAGCTTCGCCAATAGCTCTCTTCTAAAGGAACTCGATGTCCAAGGTTGTGGAACCGTTCGAAAAACCTAGGCAAAGCCTCTCCAAATCCTAGCGGCGAGCGCCTCCAAAGATAGGCAAAATATGTGAAAAAGATCCTTCAATAAATCTCATAACGCGGTATTTATAGGGGTTGGAATTGGGCATTGACACATGAGTGTGGAATTTCCACACGACTGAGTGGATTTCCAAAACTTGTTTTCTATACTATGAACAGTAACTGCCACAATGATTTTGCTACATTAAACTGCTATAGTACTTCACTGAAATGCTCCCAAATCCACTCTTTTCATCGAGGCCACATGAATGGGCGCACAATCAT
Organism: Dioscorea cayenensis subsp. rotundata; assembly: GCF_009730915.1. Lineage (NCBI taxonomy): Eukaryota > Viridiplantae > Streptophyta > Magnoliopsida > Dioscoreales > Dioscoreaceae > Dioscorea > Dioscorea cayenensis. Next base: position 4,642 of record NW_024087535.1, on the reverse strand, counting down.
GTGGTAGATCACGTCACGTCTTCAATGAAACCACATTGGCGAAGCTCTTACTGTTATTGGACAAGTCAGAACACATGAGTGTGACTACCTTTGTGTGCCTCCACTTTATGTATTCACTTAAGCACAACGGAGGTTGGCACACACCAACATGTTTTTGAGCACAACTTGTGTCTTCATGTTTGTTCAACCCAAGAACTTTGATAAACGTCTAAAAGTACGTATTTTGAATGTATTTGTTTTGTATTATTCTTTACATTTATTCATTGAATCGATGTCCTTTTAGTCTAAATTATGTAATTTTTATATTTCAGTCCTAATAGAAGCCCTGGGGGTCTCGACGACGCGATTGGGGATGATTTTGGCATCGAAACGGCGTTTCCGAGCCCAGAATTACTACGGAACAATACTGTAGCGGTTTTACTGTAGCACATCACCGGCTTCTCGGCAGAGAACTGGAAATCCCAAGTGGTCGGCATACAACCGGTATACTAACACGATTATCCATCTGGATCTGGGTGTTTAAAGGCTTTGGGGGGACTTTTTGGAGGATCATCATCTTCTTGGAGAAAAAAAAGCTAGGGTTTGAAAATCACTTCCACATCACCTTGTACCTAAGCTTTAGGAGGGCAAAAAGGGAGGAAATCCAAGAATTCCTCTGCGGGGATAGCAACATTTAGGAGGATCCACTTCAAGCACTTCATTACTTTGAGGTTGAAGACAACGGGAAGCCGCCCCTTAGATTGGCGAACTCAGAAGATTTTCTCCGGGGATTGAAGCGTCATTCGGTCTTCAACTTTTGAGGAAGTGTTCCTCATGTTTCTTTTAGTTATTTGTATGGATTGTTTGGTTGGTTTGTTGAACATGAACCACTAAACCCCAAGGTCACCGGATGTAGGTGAACCTTTGGAGTGAACTTGTGATGTTTTGGATTATTTGAGTAATTTATGCATGATTGGCCTGATGTGATTCTTGTTTGGTGTTCTTGATTATTTTGGTACATTTGATCGAGTGCTGTATCAAATTAATGGCAACACTTTGTAGCATGACCATTGCCTTTGTGCTAGACTCCACCAAACTTAGAAGGGATTATTGTATAAATATGCCGTGACCATCAGGTATTTATACCCCTCCATTCCTAGGGTTGAAAACTACTAGTGTTTCTACACTAACTGGAGAAAACCATCATTCTCCTTGCAACCGTGTGGGAAGTTGGGTGGAAGAAATTCCTTATTCAACACTTCCATCGGGTCAGGGGTCAATTACCGTGACCATCAGGTTGACCTAAGTTTTGGTTTTCTCGATCCAACTTGCCACATGCTTAACTTCTCAAATATCCTACTCACTTAAGTAACCCCCTTGGGGATCCACATCCGTGACTGTTTTCCAACCTTGAGCATTTCCCATGTTTTGATTTTGTCATTCTTTTTTAGAATTTCTCTTGCTTTTCATTTCGCTTTCTTTTCTCTTTTTTTCTCTCTTGAATTGGAATCGGTGAGCTAAATAACAAGTTAGAAGTGAGTAAAGTAGCTCCTCGGGCCCCTTGGCAATACAACCCACTTGTGTGTGTGCGAGTGGTTTATTACTTGATGACCCCATGTGCTTGCGGGTGTTCACACTCCGTGTCGATCAAACTTCATCAACAATTGCATCAACGATATACTTTTGCTTTCTTTCATCCAATGTTGTCTCCACAACCCTAAATGCATGAAAAAACACAAATACGCATGCGTAAAGTGATAAAATTTGATTAAAGCTATGCTCAATGTAAGAAAAGAATACTTCGTATTACTTAAAAACAAGCACTTATCAATACTTACTAGATTTTGTGATGGCATACTATTATATAATATGTGGAATCTCTGGTATATTATAATATGTGGAATCTCTGGTATATTACAATACTAGATTTTGCCGGGGACCCACTGAGGAATATTTGGATAGCTTTAAACCTGTTGATTTAGTCTTTTCTTTGCCTTTTGTTTTCACTCATTTATTTTGCTTTTGAGTTCTCCTGTTTTTGGTTGTTGACCATTTGTAAATAGCCCATCTTTATATTTCTTTCATATCTTTTTACTTTAATCATGTGCATAACTAACAATTATTTTACTTCCCCCTACCTGCAAGGTACTTACCCTCACTACTCAGACGAACCAGTTCAGGGGGGGGGCAGCATGGAATTTAATGATAATCAGTGGAAGGAAGGCTTTTGTGAGGACTCACTTATGCAATTTGTTCAGAATCAAGGAGCTCAATTAATCTTCAATAAATATTTTGAATCAAACTGGGGAAAGTTGGCAGAAGATATTCTCTAATCTAGTAGTCAGCCCAAGTATATTCATGAAGAACTAGACAATAGACTGGAGAGACATCCCGAGTTAACTTGTTTAGATAATTAGCAGGTTATTCAGTCAATATTTGAAAGTGAATAAGAGGTGAAATATGTCCAGAGGGATGATTTGAATATAATTGAGGCAGAACTTCAAGCGAAGGAATACTGATTGAGTAGTGAAGGTGACTTAGAAGAAATCGAGGAGATTGAGGAACGCGATTTTAGAAATTATGGAAGGGTTAAGTCATCAATTGAAGAACCTCCAGAGCTAAAATTGAAACCCCTCCCTGAGCATCTAGAATATGCCTTCCTAGTGGAAGAATCGACACTCCATGTTGTCATCGCCTTGGATTTAACAAGGGAGCAGAAGGACCAACTCTTGAGCGTGCTGAGAAGGCACACGAAGGTAATTGCGTGTAAGATTTCTGACATTAAAGGAATCAGCCCATCTTTTTGTACACATAAAAAACTTATGGAGGATAATCACAAACCCACAGCTCCCCAATGAATACTTCAACCCCAAATTATGAAGGGAGGTCTGAAGAATGAAGTCATACTATTGTTTTATGTGGCATTGCAATTAGACTGAGTGAAGCGAGGAGCCTGCAATCGGTGCTGTTAGGAATGACAACATCATTAATGAAAATGAGCTTTCTCACAAGGATAGTCTGGGTTGGATAGTCTATATTGATTGTAGAACTCAATGATGGTGTAGAGGATTATTTCCTTTACCTTTCATTAACCGTTTACTGCAAACTTACGGAGACTCATCAAGCTTTGATGGTCTTTCCGATACTTTAAATTCCTATCACCCCTAAGATCGAGAAGATTATTTTATTTTCCCTTATTTTATACTGCGTATCATCGGTATCCTTGGGCTTTGTAATGCACCTGCTACATTCCAAAGATGCATGCGTTAGCAATCTTCAAGATCGGGTGGAAGATATTAAGGAGTTGTTTTATGGATGATGGTCTTCGATTTATTCAAGCTCTAGCCTTAAAACTCTGAATGAGCCCGAGTGTGCGAGGAGACTAATTTGGGTCTTGTTGGGAGAAATGCCACTTTTAAGGTCAAGTAATAAAAGCGCTGAAAAGTTTCCAAAGTATCGAGAAACCACTCCATCTAGTTTAGTGAAGGCAATCAAGTTTTGCTAGGACATGCGGGTTCTATAGAATGTTCATCAAAGACTTTCGCACGCGTGCCCGACCATTACTGACAAAAACTCTTGGAAAAGATGCTCATTTTGAGTCATTGACACTGCATGAATGCCTTCTCTTGTTTGAAAGAAGAAACTCGTTGAAGCACCACAGTGGTTTCTCCGGGATTGAAATTTAACACTTTTAAGGTGATGTGTGATGCAAGCGACTCATGTCAGGTGCAGCAGATAAGACAAAAGACGGATGTAAACACTTCCATCTCATTTATTATTAAAGTAAGACTATTCGAAATTGACGTACGTGAGAAACTTTACACTACCAATCGAGAAAGAATTGTAACCAAGAAGCGGTGGTCTTTGCTTTTTGACAAATGGTCACATTTGAGCCATCCAGAATGTTTAAATCGATCACTTCACGACTCAAATACTTATCATCGGACAACCGTAGGCCAAGCATTAATCCATTGGGCGCTCACTACAAGAGAGTTCGATCTAGAGATAAGGGATAGGTGGCAGAAACCTCGTCACCGATCATTTACTCATGCCTTGAAGGGCCTGCACGATGACGAGCTGAAAGAGAGAGAGATAATTGATGCCATTCCATGTGGAATACAGGTGGTCCAAACAGTCGGCTGTGCAGGATGCAGAAACTCCGTGGTTCGCTAACATTGCCAACTATCTTGGCTAGAAGAAAAATCTTGCCTCAAGTGGCTTACCCATCAACAAAAGAAACGAAATTTCCACGATTTGAAGCACTATATATGGGAAGACCCTATTTAAGTTTTGAGTTTGTGCCGATCACATTCTCGTGAGAGATGCAAGTCAGTGCGAAAGAAGCGGACGTGGATATGTTGTCGCATTATCATTCTAGCCCTGAACGGGGGTGCATTATATGAGTGTAATGGCTAAGAAGGTTCTTGATGCGTGGTTTTACTCGCCCACAATCGTCAAGATGCTCATAAACGCTTTGTGCAACATTGTGATAAGTGCGAGAGCTTCTGTGAGGTATCTCAAAAAGAGATGAAATGTCGCAAACATAGAGGCAACTCGAAGCCAGGGAGAGCTACGATTGCGATACTTTCCTAAGCAACCATTTCCTTGAAGTTCTCAAGGTAAACAAATTCATCCTTGTAGTAAGTGGGATTACGTCTCCAAA
>NW_024087534.1:0-49644 GCF_009730915.1 Dioscorea cayenensis subsp. rotundata | reverse complement strand
TGTGATGTAATAAAATTCAGGTAAGTGGTGTATCATTATCCATAGTGGTAAAATTAAAAATTAGCAAATTGTTTTACCTTAACTAAAGTGAAGATGGAATAGTGATTTTGTTGACAAGATGTAAACATAAGCAAAAGTAAAAGAGACAAGAAGAGAAGCACAAATGCAAAGGGAAGACAAAGGCAATCGATATAAATGAAAATTTTCGAGATGTTATTTCTACCTAGGACAATCATTTCAAATTAAAACCCTCTGTATGCTTCTTAACTATTGCATTAATGAGTCGTGAGGATCGCTAATGCACTATGGTCCCAAATCTAAGGTCAACCATGCCACAACTCTGCTCACTGATGTCGAGGAGAATTAGACAATCTCAATACACGCGCACTTGTATGGTTGCAATGAGTTATAGGAGTTCAGAAGTGATAAATCCTTTTTCCTAGAGTAGACTAACCCTTGGTGTTGGTGGAAGGTCCCTAATCCGCAATTAAGCCCTAGGTGCTAAAATCAATTTAACCTTCACTCTAACCCCTCTGTGCTTCAGCTCCGGTGAGGTCATCCCATAGCCCATTCCTCTACTGCGGCCACCAAGGGAACTCAAGGGAGGCCAGAGTGAGGATAAATCCCACCCGGAGGGACTCCGCTGCCTCGACTCACCCTCTCAACCCTCCCTCAAAATAGCTTTTGTCTAACTCTAAGTGATACATCACTTACAAGGGTTACAGTAAGACTCACCGATCCTAGTGTCACTCTAAGGAGTATTCAATCAATCAAATTCAAGATTATAACTAAATCAAAACATTAATTAATGAAAGCATAATAAAAGGTTTAATGAAACAAATACATCCTAGGGTTCCACCGATCGAGCTACCCACTTTCATGAGGTTTTAGCTCTCCATGGAGCCTGATTGCAATCAACGACAGGAATCGAATGTAAAACAAAACGTCCACTTAGAAAACCCTCGATAGTCATGGTGGTGGTCTTGTAGAAAGCCTCGACTCTTCCAAGGTCTCTTTGTGTGGCCTAGGATCTTTGAAACGTCCAAGTATATGCATGTAAACATGAGTGCAGGAATATCGAAGTAATAATCCGGATGAGTGGGTGCTCGTGTTCACAAAGGTAGAGATACGAGGCCATGAGATTCTTTCTTACTTCAATGTGGAGATGAATGGTGATAAATTAACGACAAAATATTGAAATAATGAAAATAAAAAGAACTAACAGGAGCAATCGAGTAAAGTTAGGTACCGGATGTTAGTCATCTGGGAATGATCGTTTCAAATTACAGAACCCTCTATTATACTTCCTAATTGATGCAACAATGAGTCATGGAAATCCTTAATTACATGATCCAAATCTAAGGTCAACCATGCTAACTCTTATACATGTCTGGGAGGAGATTGAATAACCTCTCAACCTCACTTTTCATAAATTCTGTAAAATCTAGAGTTTAAGAGATACAAACCCTATTATACTTATGAGCCTAACCCTTTTGGTTGGATTGGAATCCCTAGCCCGCAATTAAGTCCTAGAATTGCTAAATCACTTCAGTGCTTCACTTTGCACTGCGCAACTAAGCGGTGAGGTCATCCTATAGCCCATTCCACTCTACTGAGAATGAGAACTCTTGGAGCGTGGGTAGGATGATCACTTTTGGAGGGAAGGGGATGCTGCTCGTCGACCCACTAAAGATCCTTACGTATATCCATAGGTGGGTTATTAAGTAATAATCGGTGAGCCGGGTGCCAGATCCATGAACATAGAGATAAAAATGTAGTGATTCTGCTGTGCAAAGAGATCATGTGATCAGCCGAGTGGCAATGGTTAATTCTCAACAATAAAAACAACAAGTAAGAGGCAAAAGTAAAGGGGATAAGGTATTCGATAAAGATGCGGTGCGGATAATGCTCGCCTAGGATAATTGTTTCAAGTGCAAAAGAGACCCTTTATTGTAACACAATCAGTACAATGGTGAGTCGTTGAGAATCCTTAATTACATAGTCCCAAATCCTAAAAGTTAACTTATACTATTTCTGTACATGTCCGAGGTGGGATCAGATAACCTCTCAGCCCCACTCGCAGGTTACAGTAGACCTCCTAGGATTCCCAGAGCCAAGTCTCTTTCTAATTATAGACCTAACCCTTTGGTCACAGTGGAAGGTCTAACCACGATTAAGCCATAGATACTAAAGATCACTTCAACATTTCACTCAAATTGCGGCGCAACTAAGCCCAGTGAAAGTTTATCCCTTAGACCATTCACTCTATTGGCATGAGGAACCGAAGGCGGGTAAAATCTATCACATCGGAGGAGGGGCGGCTCCGCAGCCCTTGCCTCTCGACTCACCTCTCAACCCTCTCCAAGCTTCAAGCTTTGTCTAATGCTCATGGTGTGTCACTCCCTCCTGGGTTACCAGCAGGAACTCCTCAACCTAGTGTCACTCTAGGAAATGTTCCCACAATCAAGCATTCAAGGGGTTGGAACTCTGATCAACATCAATTTATTAAGCATAATAAAGAGATTCAAAAGCGGAAATACAAAATCTAAAGAGTTCCGGCAATCATAATGCCACTAGGGTTAGCTCTCCATGGAGCTAAAGTACAATCAAAGAAATAGAATATAAAGCAATGAATCCATAAAAGAATCCCCTCATTGAAGTCGTGTCCACGGTCTTTGGAAAGTCCTCTACTCGTTGTCAAGTTCATTAGGGCTTCTTTCTTTCATCTAAGCCTCACAACCCTACACCTTGCAAGAGGTGTATAAAAACCACATATTAGTATAAATCTTTGGAAAAGTAATGCTCGATATAAGGAATGAGATGCTTGCGCATTCATATATCGCCTCAAACAACTTATCAAACTCACCACAAGCTTTTGCTTGTCCTCAAGCAAAAATTAAAAACGTTATGTGTGCATCAATAAAGAAAATATTGAAAGTGCTTGGCACTTGGGTTCACCAGAAACCATACAAAGAGGCATCAAGTGGGAAGTGAAATTTCAGCACTAAATATGAAAATCGATATACTAGCTAAAAACTTCGAATCAAAAGGACTACAAAGGCACGAAAGTCGGTATGCGTGTGGAGACTCACTCAGAGTCAGCAAAGTATGCTCCTCAAAGTTCTAAGTACAAGGGACATGTTGTCTACAAAAGCGACAACAATTTCAAAGATTGGTAATGGCTACACATCCCTCTAAAGGTGAGCCCTGCTCCAAAGAGGCCTCTTGGGTGGATTTCCACACACTGTTTCGAAATTGCTGACTCTTTTCTCTACGGAGTAGTAGCTTTCACCGTCATCCGTATGAGATGGCTCTTTCTCTCATTAGGGCCATAGGCCCAGTATCAGAGCTTACGAGAAGTGACTTCGTTCTTCGCATGAGTGGTGGCTCTTTCCACCCAACAAGCACAAATAACCAATAAAACTAAACTAAATTCAGCACAAGAAATAACTATAACTAGTCACTTTTAACATCAAACAGCAGGTTTCAAAGGTTTTAATAAGTGAGTGAGTGTAGCAACAAGTATACGTCGGGCAAAAATTCCTGAGACATTCAAGTAAAACTAGAGCATGAAAACATTCAATGTTAGAAATTCTCCTAAACTCAAAGATACAATGCTTACTGCAACTAAGCTGGAATTGCCATTAGCTATGTGAGCATATAACAATCAAGAACAATAGAAAAAGATGTGTACTGAAACTCCCCCATGCTTAAGTTGTCAGCATTTGTCCCCAATGTACACATGCAACTCACTCAAATATATATCTCATTCGAAAACAAATCTTGAGGAAATAATCAAAACAATACTCTGACTCCTAGTGTTGTGTTTGATGAAGAGCTAATTCAATAGGGGATAGTGTTCGAGCCGGGTTTTGAAGCTCGAGGCGGCTAAGTGCCTAAGCACCTTGGCCGTGCCCGATGACTAAGTCTCAATTCCCAAGAAGACAAGACCATACACTGCCCAGCATATATGAGGGGGTTCGGTGAAGCTCAATATATCTCAGAGTATATATAAAAAGATAGACAATGAATACAACTCGAGGATGCAAAATGAATATAAACCGGAAGGAGAATCGCATACGAATGAACAAGTCTAAAAATAAAATGCATAAAGAAAAAGAACTAAAAGTCAAATGTGGTGTCAGCCCTCAGACTCGAGTCTTTCTTACTGCTTCTTTGGTGAAGATACACATGGTGGGTCCACAGGTGCAGGGGTAGGGGATGGGAGGTCTTTGGAGGAGGCCGGGGGTGCGGATCTCAATAGATCTCGTAGAAAGTCGAACGGACCATAAGATACAGTATATATGAAATGTGTATGGCGTGGAGCTCCACCATCTCGGTCTGAATTTCTCTCACAGCGCTCTCAATCCTCTCCCAATACGGTCGTAAGCTCGGGGACCTGTCTTGCGGGAGGTCTGAGAATGCGAGGGAACCCTCCTGGTGCTCCTCTGCTCCTGGCGGTCTGCAGGGAGTGGCATAGCAAGAATAGACCCACGCCCCATCTCATTACCAACCCCATCATCCTGATCGTATCAAGCGCATAAGAGGGTAGGTGCGACTATCCTCTCAACACCACGTAAAGCATCCCCAAACACATTCCCAAAATGAGACTGGTGATGTAGGGGCGACAAAATAATAAACCCTCTCGCGGTCGACCTCGGTACCTTAGAATATACTAATATGTACCCCAAGGTGAATTGGCACATTGTGGGCCATGGAGTATAAAAGAGAAGATCATGCTTGGTCGGAGTAGATGTGTTATCGGCTCGACGACAGGACTTCTTGCATAGCTGCGTGTAAATACCCGTAGCTAGACCAAGATAGGCTAGTGGCCTTCGATAACGCAGTTCATACTCCCCATGTCCACACAGAATCCTACTCGCATGATGTGTGACAAGATCCGCTGCTTATATCCTGCGAAGTGCGGGTTTGTCAGTAAGTAATCCCGGTGAGTGGGTGCTCGAGATCACGGGGAGTAGGGAGTAAAGACACTTAATTCGATTCTTAGCTATGTGGAATATCAACAATGATAAGTGTGACAATGATTCAATTCTCAACAATTAAAAGCAACAAGTAAGAGAGCAAAAAGTAAGGAGGAGGTAAGGCAATCGATAAAGATGGGGTACTCGGATGATGCTTCACCTAGGGATAATCACTTCAAGTGCAAGAACTCTCTATTATGCTTCCTAATCAATGCAATGGTGAGTCATGGAAATCACTTACATACATAGTCCCAAATCTATGGTCAACTATGCCTAACTCTATTCATGTCACGGAGGAGAGTTAAAATAACCTCTTAACCTCACACTTTCGAATAAAGTTGCAATGAGCTCTAGGGATTCAGGTGATAAATCTCTTCTAATTATAGACCTAACCCTTTGGTCAAGGGCGGAATGTCCCTAACCACAATTAAGCCATAGATACTAAGATCCCCTCAGTGCTTCACTCTCGATTGCAGCGCAACTAAGCCCAGGGAGATTCATCCCTTAGACCATTCACTCTATTATGGCCCAAAGAACTCGAGGGCAGGTAGAATCTATCACGTCGGAGGGGAAGGGGCTCACGTGCCTCTCGAGCTCACCCTCTCAATCCCTCTCCAACCTAGCTTTGTCCTAGCGCTTTCGTGGTGTGTCACTCACTCACAAGGTTACCAACAAGAACTCTCAACCTAGTGTCACTCTGGGGAGTTGTTCATACAATCAAAGATTCAAGCTTAGAACTCACAATAAACATCAATTTATTGAAAGCATAATAAAAGAAGTTCAGTGAAACGAATACGTCCTAGGGTTCACAATCACCCAACTACCCACTAGGGGTTTAGCTCTCCATGGATCTATTACAATCAAAAGAAATCGAATGTAAAAGCAATGATTCCATAAAAGAAACCCCCTCGATGGTTGTGTCGATGGTCTTGTGGAGAGTCCTCTACTAAATCGTAAAGGGATCCTTTGTCAAGGCCCGAGGGATACACCTCGCCCGGGATCGATCTGGAGTAAAGCTCTCCCAATAACCTTCTTCCAAAGGATGCACGATTTTGGAGCCGTAGAACCTCTCCAAAAACCTAGCCAATAACCCTCAAAACCCTAGCCGAAGCCCTCTCACAAGTTTCTGGGAAAAGATGGAGAAAAATACCAAAATCGGGAGTGAATCGGGACTTTAAATAAAGATCGGAATCAGGCGACTCCACGAGCGTGGATGGTTCACGCACCCATGCGGAATTTCCATACCGCCGTGGAAAATTTCCACATGCCCGTGTGGATTCTCTGTTTCTCTGATTTCTCGGCCGGCTATGAGCGGTCTTTGCTTTCGATGTATATACTACGATTGTCCAGTCACGAATAAGGTGGCTTTCACACTTTCGAGGTGGTAGCTCTTTCTGCAGTGGTGCGCTTTTCGCTCATCCTATGAGATAGCTCTTTCTCTCATTAGGGCATAACTAGTATCGACTTGTGAGAGTAGCTTCATACTTCATAGGTGGTAGCTCTTTCCACCCAACAAATACAAATAAATAATAAAAACTATTTTTGTTCCTTCTTTTTCATTCTTTAACATCGAACATGAGTTTCCAATAGAGTTCAGAGAGGAGTAGTGCACTAAAGTATAAATCGGGCAAAAATTCTAAACATTCAAGCAAGAACTAGAGCATGAAAACATTCAATGTTAACAATTCTCCTAGGCTTAAGAATACAATCATTGCAACTAAGGTGAACCGACATTGGCTATGTGACCATATATCAATCAAAAAAACAATAGAAAGATGTCGCATTATGAAACTCCCCACACTTAGGTTGTACATTGTCCTCGATGATACACATGACAACTCACTCAAAAATATATCATTCAAAAATAGATGTGGGAGAAGCAATCAAAACAATACTTCCCTGACTCCTAGTGTTGCGTTTGATGAAGCTAATTCATTGGGAGTAGTGTTCCAACGGGTTGTGAAGCTCCACTGCACTAAGTCTTGAAACACCTTGGGCGTGCCCATGACTAAGTCTCAATTCCCAAGATGACAAGACCATACATGCGCATACGAGGGAGGGGTTTAGTGAAGCTCAAGAAAAACAAAAATAACTCGAGTGTATAAAAGATGAAGCAATGAATACAACTCGGTTAATGCAACATAACATAAACTCAGAAGGAAAAAATCGCTTTACGAGGTGAACAGAGATCTAAAAAAACAAGAAAATAGAATAAAGTAAAATGACGAAAGTAAAAGAAAGGTCAAGTGTCGGGAGTTGCTCTAGGGCTCTGCTACTCTGCTCTGGTGCTTGAAGTGGAATATAGTGGGTCCTCACGGTGCTAGGGTCGAGGATGGAGGTCTTTGGGAGGGCAGGCCAGGGCATGAAGGGTCCTCGGCTACAGGGATAAATGATGAGAGCAGCGTCTCGCTCTAGGATCTGCTGTAATATGTCGAAACGTGCCATGAACTCTGTATACTGAGTGGCCTATGTAGCCCTAATCTCGGCAACCTCGGCTCGGACCAGTCCTACAGCATTCTCGAGCCTCTCAAAGCTATCATTGGCTCGAGATGGTGGAAAACTATCATCTGTAGGGGTGGTTCCTCGGCCGTTTGGAGGTGCCTCGGTCTCCATCGATCTTTGGTGAGGCTACAGGGGTGGTGAGATGCTCGGCTTCATCACCTTCATCCTCGGCTATCTACGGGGCTGGTAGGGACTAAAGCAAACCCTGTCCAGAACCCTGCGGACCATGCCCATCAACGCATCATCTCTAGACCCGAGGGGAGGCGGGTGCACTTGTCTTCTCGGGCGCCGCATGAATCAATCCAATAGACCCATGCCCGGCACTAATCTCGTAATGTAAGGGGCACTGAGAAGATCGCTCCTAGTCTAGCATCATCATCACGATGTCGATGTAATCGGCGAGGATGTGCCCTAAGTGGATCGATGCAGCTCTACCATCTAGTACAAAATCTGCAGCTGACTCGGCGGCTCAGAGACACCGATCGCATCCTGCGGCCATTCACCCGACCTACTCATGATGGCGTGCAAATATGTCATGTCTGGTCGGGAAAGGCCGCGTGGCCTTGGGACACCCAGCTCGTCTTGACCTTGACCATCGGGTATTTGTACCCCTCCAATCCTAAGGTTGAAAACTACTTGTGTTTCCACCCTAACTTGTGAAAACCGACATTCTCCTTGCAACCGTGTGGGAAGTTAGGCGGAAGAGATTCCGCGCTCAACACTTGCACCGGGTTAGGGGTCAATTGCCATGACCATCGGGTTGACCTAGGTCTTGGTTTTCTTGGTTCAACTAGCCACGTGCTTTATTACTCAATTTCCTACTCACTATAGTAGCCCCTTTGGGAATCCACATCCGTGACCATTTTCCAACCTTAGGCATCTCCCGTATTTTACTTGTTTCGTACTTCTTAAGATTTCATTTCGCTTTTCATTTTACTTTCTTTTCTTCTTTTCTCTTATCTTGGAATCGGTGAGCTAAACAACAGGTAAGAAGTGAGTAGGATAGCTCCTTAGGCCCCTTAGGAATACGACCCATTCGCGGGTGCGCGAGTGGTTTATTACTTGATGACCCCGTGCGCTTGTGGGTGTACACACTTCGTGTCGATCAAGTTTTTGGCACCGTTGTCGGGGACCAATCACTGAGGAATATTTGGAAAGTTTTACACTTGTTGATTTAGCTTTTCTTTTTCTTTTGTTTTTTCTCTTTTGTTTTGTTTGTCTTTTGTGTTTCTGGTTGATGATCTTTTGTAATTACCCATCTTTGTGTTCTTACTATTAACTAACATCTTGACTCCTCAATTCGTGTAGGTACACATCTTATGACACGAGTGAGTCAAGCAAACTTGACTGAACCCGATAACGAGATATAAAGAACTTTGCATCAACGATTGAGAGAAGCAGCAGAAAGTTCTAGACAACAAGAGGTTCGGGTTGAGTCAAGTGAACCGTCAGTCATGGAGGAGCCTAGGAAGACCCTATCGGAATATGAAGGCCACAATTCACGGGAGAAAAAAATTTTAGTGTCAAGTACCAACCGTTCGGGGCTAATAACTTTGAAATCAAGGCGAGTACCATAGGGATGATTCAGAATTCAGTACAGTTTGATGGTCTAGCGGATGAGGATCCCCATGCCCATCTTGCTCGGTTCCTTCAAATCTGCTCCACTTTCAAGATCAATTCAGTGTCAAATGATGCCATCGGTCGAGGTTGTTCTGTTCGACTTGAGAGCTGCGGACATCTGAGATGGCTCACATCCTTAGCTCGGGGTCCATCACCACTTGGAAGGAAATGGTCGAGAAGTTCCTAGCCCGATATTTTTCCTCCAAAGCAAAGTGCAAGATTGAGACATGAGATATACGTCTTTCGAGGCAAGGGTGATAGTGAGACACTATTTGAAGCCCATGAGCGATTTAAGGACCTTCTTTGTAAGTGTCCTCATCACGGCTTCCTGCATGGATGAGAGTACAGATGTTGTGTAACGGGCTGAATTATGCTACTAGGCAGCTTATTGATGCAGCGGCAGGTGGTTCTTTAAGCAACAAGCTTCCTGAAGAGGCTAAGGAATTAATTGAGAATATGTCCAGCAACGAGTGTCATTGGAGCACTAGACAGAAGCCTCCAAGGGCTGCAGGGCTATGTCAGGTGAGCGAATCCCGACAGCATTGGGCTGTGAAGATTGATCTGTGACGAAGCATATCACTGGCGGGAGGTCGAAGCATGATGCCCTAGCACGAATAGTTGACCCGACTCAAGTTGGGGTCGATTCGGGTTCCAAGGGCCCGTTTTGTCATGTGACACTTGTGGGGCAGGGAATGCAACATCACAATGTCCTATTTTTCTTGCCCCATCACCTCCTGTAGCAACAGTTGATTATGTTGGGGGTGGACCACGAGGACTAGTGAACCAATTTGGTAACACTTACAATTATGGTTGGAGGCTCGTCAAATCCCTCTTGGAATCAAGGCCAATCTCTGTACAAGCCTCCACCATTTTCAAGGAAACCAATACCATGCCCCTCCTCCTCAAGAAGAAACTCTCCACGGAGGATATATTGGCAAGATTCATGCTTGGCGCGGAGGCACGTTTCGTGAGAATGAAAAAGAAACTTGATGAATTCGGTGCCCGTCTTGAAAAAAATGTTCAAGCGTCCATCCAATCTCTAGAGAACCAAGTGGGAGACGACTTGCTCGTGGACAAGCTGAAACGATCCTCGGGGAGTTTTGCGAGCAACACAGAATACAACCCAAAGGGAACAATTACAAGCTGTTACTTTGAGAAGTGGGAGGCAGTTGGAAGCAAGGGAAAAAGAGATCCCAAGTGCTCCCGATGATGGGGTAACCGTCCGGGAAGACCCTAATTTGGATGAACAAGCAATCAAGGACAACGAAAGGAAACTTGTTGAAGACTCCCCCAATCCTAACATTTCAAGGGGGCACAAATACAAGCCAGTGATACCGAACCCCTCGAGACTCAAATAAGATAAGGATGAGGCCTAATTCAAGAAATTCCTCAATATATTCAAACAACTTCACATAAATATTCCAATCATTGAGGCACTAGCTCAAATGCTAAAGTATGCCAAGTTTTTGAAGAAGCTGCTCAATAATAAGAGAAAGTTAGAGGATCAGGGCACAGTTGCACTTACTGGGAACTGCTCGGCTATTCTAGAGAAAAAGCTACCACAAAGTTAAATGATCCGGGGTAGTTTTGTAATTCCTTGTGTACTTGGTGAAGGAATGGCGGAGCATGCTCTAGCTGATTCTGAGGGCTAGCATAAATGTAATGCCATACAACTTGTTCTTGAAACTAGGGATTAGAAGACCTAAGGCCTACAAGAATGACATTTGCGACTTTAGCGATGAGATCGATGTGAAGGCCTCGAGGGATAGTCGAAGATGTCCTTGTTAGAGTTGACAAACTCATCATTCCTGTAGATTTCATGATTCTAGATGTGGATGATGATGTTGAGGTTCCCCGATCCTTGACGTCCATTCCTTAACACTTGGTGCTCTAATTGATGTTAAAAGAGGGCAAGATGACCTTGAGGGGTCGGAGGCAGAGCAAGTGGTCTTCACCACTCCACGAGCAATGAAGCACACACTTGATCATGATGCTAGAAACTGGCCTTCACTTGGTACTACTAATGAGATTATTTTTGATTGTGTGCAGGAGGTGCTTGCCTTAAACCCTTTGGATGATTACTTGGATGAGTTCACCAGCCAAGATATCGAGGAAGAACTTCCCCCTCCACCAACACAACAAATTAATCAAGTGGAGGGTAATTCACTCCCACTCAATGGCAAGAAAATTAAGGGTGTTAAGAAGATTTGGAGAAAATCGAGAGGAGAAACAAAAGGTGGAAAAAGTTGTCCACATTACACCACGATGAAGTTGATCATTTATTCTTTGGAAACCCGAGGGTAAATTTAAAGTTTTTCTCCACGCCTTTCATTGAATTTTCAAGTGGCAACACAACTCAAGGGCTCGGGTAACTTCCATCCATTTGTTCCACCATGATCGTTTGAGGTAATGCCGTCAAGCTAACGATGTTAAACAAAAGCGCTTCTTGGGAGGCAACCCAAGTTCATTTCATTCCTCATATTATTTTTCTCATTTGTGTTTTGTGTGTTTGACTTGTTTTTTAGTGTGGTTTTGGTTGTATTTGTGTTTTCATCATAGCTCATTAGCCTCTGTATTCTCTTGAGTTTGTCATGTGGTCTTTTGAGTAATTCTTGTTTTTGATGCAATATTGATGATGTTTTGAGTGTTTTGTCGATGTTTCCGGCTTTATTTTTCATGGTTTTTAATCATAAAGCGAAGTGTGCACCTTTCGTCAGCGGAATCAAGCGTGCGTCGAGGAAAATCCCGAGGACCATCCTTGCGGACGCAAGGATGCCACTCGAGACTCATCGATGAGTCTTGAGGACCATCCTTGTGGCGCAAGGTTCCCCTCAAGACTCATCCCGAGGGTCTTGAGGACCATCCTTGCAGCCGCAAGGGATGAGTGGCAGAACTCACCAGTGAAGGGTATGCCCAGGACTTAGGGCGCACACTATTCATTCATCTTCTCACTCTTCTACCCTTTTTCTCCCTCATTTCTCCACAGTTTTTCCTTCATGCTCTAGTTTTTCTCTTCTCCCCCTCTTCTCCATTTTAGTGACATAAAATTGGAGTTTGAGCAAGCTTTTGGCCAAATCCAACCATTATATTTTCTCATCTTACTCTTGGTTGAAGGTTTGTTCTATCACTCAAAACTTTGAGCTTTTCATGCTTTTGTGGGTGAATTTTCTTGGATTTTTGTTGTTCAATGAATGCTTAATGATTATCAAAATTTTTCCTTGATTTGTAGAATTTTTGGCTACTTTTACAAGCAAAGGTCTTGAAAAACATTTTCAGAAAGTCTTGTAGCTTGGACATTTTCTTGAATTTTTCATTCTTTTTGGTGCTTTCTTTTGCTTGTAAGTTGGTTGACTAATCTCCACTTTGCTTGTGCGGGATGCTGACAATGATGGATTGAGCACAATTTAGTGAACTCCGACTATTGCTCATGACTCATCTTCATAGCCCTCTCTGCTACCACTACTTGTCTTTGCATCATCATTTCCTCTAGCTTCATAGACCCATGACATACTTTTTGTGTATTTTGTATTTGTTCTACTGTTCTATCTTTGTTTTGTTGTGTGTTGTTCGGACTTGTACTTTTCGAGGCTAGCTAGGGCCTTTCCCCTACTATGCTCCTATTTTGTTTCCGTTGGCACTCTCTCTCCCGTATTTTATTTCCATTTCCCCCCTTTAAAAAAAATTGTGAATGATGGTAGGCTTCTTGTTCTTTTTAGGATCATTAATTTTGCGAAGCTTGTACTTATCGCCCTCATTATGTGGTATGCTTACGATCCATGATGGAGCAATTTGGAATCCACCGCGGGAATCGAGGGAAGTTTCTTTACTCCATTTCTGTGCTTATTGTTTTTCATTCCCCATTTTTCTCTGCTGACTTAGGTACATTGAGGGCAATGTACGACTTTAGGTATGGGGATGTTTTTCTTACTTGGAGTATTTTATCCTTTTTGCATGCTTACTACCTATGATAGCTATGATTGTTTAGTTAGGGACTTCACGGCTGGTAGAATGATAGGTGTGAGTTTGTACATTGCATATGCTTGAATGTGTGCTCTGTTTCATCTTTAGTGCACTGTATACATGTTCACGATCAATTTCACTGTATGCGCTCAACCAACCCATCATGATGATATTGGCATTAATTTGTTAAATTCGGTCTTCAATGCACTTTTAAAAAGCACGGGTTCCTCCACTAAACTTGTTTTGTATACCGATACTATGACGGCAATCTTGTGGCGATCCTTGTAGCTCATCGCGGGCATCTCGTGAAAAACTAAAATTCTGAGGGGTGTGATATAAAGCAGTATCTTGACCCGTTCTGCAGTCGGGATCACGGGCACTTATAAGGTCCTGAAGGGCATTTCTTAAGCATCTTCTTCTTCTTTTGGGACAAGGCTGGCTAGGGTTTGGAGAACACTTCCACATCACTTGAACCCAAGCTTTAGGAGGGCAAAAAGGGAGGAAATCCGATCATTTTCTCGTGACGGGGAGAGCAAGAAGCGAGGAGGATCTACTTCTAGGGGCATCATTGCTTGGAGGTTGAAGACAGCGGGAAGCCACCCCTTGAGTGCCATCTTTTGGAGGCTTTCTCAGAGGGATTCTTGCGTCATTCGAGCCTTCATCATTTGAGGTAGTGTTCCTCATGTTTACTTTAGTTGTTTTGTATTGATTATTTGGTTTTCTTGTTGGCGAACATGAACAACTAAACCCCTAAGTCACCGGATGTAAGTGAACCTAGGGGTGAACTGATGATGTTTTTGGATTGTTTGAGTAATTTATGCATGTTTAGCTTGTTGTGATCCTTGTTTTGGTGTTCTTGCTTGTTTGGTACATTTGATTGAGTGATGTATCAAATTCTTGGTAACACTTTGTAGCATGACCATTGCCTTAGTGCTCGACTCCACCAAACTAGGAAGGGTTCATTGTATAAATATCGCGTGACCATCGGTGTTTGTACCCCTCAATCCTAGGGTTGAAAAGCTACTTGTGTTTCCACCTAACATGACAAACCGACATTCTCCTTGCTACAGTGTGGGAAGTTGGGCGGAAGAGATTCCGCGCTCAACACTGCACCGGGTTGGGGTCAATTTCCCGTGACCATCGGGTTGACCTAGGTCTTGGTTTTCTCGGTCCAACTAGCCCGTGCTTTATTACTCAATTTCCTACTCACTATAGTAGCCCTTGGGAATCCGCATCCGTGACCGTTTTCAACCTGAGGCATCTCCGTATTTTACTTGTTTCGTACTTCTTAAGATTTCATTTCGCTTTTCATTTTGCTTTCTTTTCTTCTTTTCTCTTATCATGGAATCGGTGAGCTAAACAACGGTGAAGAAGTGAGTGGGTAGCTCCTCGGGCCCCTTGGGAATATGACCCGATTCGGCAGCGTCTTGGCAGTGGTTTCAATACTAACTGACCCGTGCGCTTGAGGGTGTACACACTTTGTGTCGATAAAAAATCATTATTCATCTTCACTTGGTTAAGAAAAAATTTAAGTATTTTTATTCCCTACTCCTAGTGGAGAGCGATACCCACTCACACAGGATTTTTATTACTCGACAAACCCGATGCGGTTCTTGGGGATACTCGCAAGGCGTTGTCACCTTTGCATAATCCTCATCAATTGCCACCTCAAGGTTCGCACTTCATATATTATTTTATTTTATTTTATTATTTTAATTTATTTTCCATTTTTATTATTTTAATACATCTTAAATCCCTCTGAATGGATCTCGATTCCTATAAATCTCAAAACTTTATTTTTGAGTAGATCTCAAAATCTTTATTTTTTTTAATTGAATTGATTTCAAACCTTATCTTTGAGTAGATCTCAAACTTTATTTTGAGTAAAACTTAAACTCTTTTTGATTTTTTGAGTTGATTTCAAACCTTATTTTTTGAGTAGATCTCAAACTCTTTTTTTTTAATTGAATTGATTTCAAACCTTATCTTTGAGTAGATCTCAAACTCCTTCTTTTTTTTTTTTAAGTTAATTTCAAACCTTATGTTTGAGTAGATCTCAAACTCTTTTTCTAAGTGTATTACGAGCTTATTAAATATGGTTTTCATACATTTTGGGTGATATTCCTTACGAGTGAACATATGGAATATCAACCTAGCGTCTAGCGGGATCTAACCCAATGGGTATGTTACTTAACAAGTCTTTCTCTTCATATTTTCTTCTTAATTGCCAATCTTATTTTATTTTAATGTTTTTACTTTTTTGTTTGCATATATCCTCATGGCGCTCCTTCCCAAGATGAGCCTTCCTTCACAAGACTCTTTGTTTCAGTTTTTGCACATGATGAAAAACTACACACCCATCCATAATGCTAAGCCTCCCATGAAAGCCCTTTTCAAAAGAAACTTTAAAGTCACCATAAGTCATCCCTTCTCCAGCAACTGCAAAGACTCTCCTAAAAGCTATGAAGGTTACATCCTATGAGCTCATCATCTCATCCTCAACTTGTTAGAAAAAGACACTAGCTTGGAATCTTTTGCATTGAAATAAGCTCAATGAAAAGGTGAAATCATCACGTCCTCATAGGAACATGAATCTTTGAGGATGAAACTACAAAATTTCACAAAACTTGATGACACATGGGTGACATTTCAATCATAGGGACAATATATATGAAGTACTTGATATGACTAAGATTGCCCCTTCACAAATAATGGAGAAATGACCTAAACTTGGCAAAAAAGGAGGAATTGATGGCAAAAGAGGAAAATTTAAAGAAAACTAAATTGTCTCTCACAGTAATGTTCCAACATATGGATGAGACTAACATCGACCCATATGCAAATAAGAAAAGAAATTGCAAGAATGGAAGTCAAGGGAAGGAATTGAAAGTGCAAGGAAAAAGAAAAGAATAAATCCTTATCCTCCAAAGAATAGGACTATTATTTGATGCTCCTCCCATTGAAGAAGTGAACAAGTCCCTCAATGATATTCATCAAAAGTTTGAACCACTTGGAAGTGGGCGGTGACAAATTACAACCCTCATTGATCATCTAAGGGCTCTTGTCCAACTTTGAGAGCACAGCTCAACTTTGAGAAACAGCTTATTTTTATCTTCAAATTTAGCTTGGATTCTTTTGCATTGCTAGTTTTCAGGCCCATGGTATTTTATTCATTCAACTTTATCTTAACGTAATAAATGGACTAAAAGTCCATGTCCTGCTAACTTTTCTCCTTGGTAATAAAAATTTTCCTTCTAAAACTCTTTTTACTGGCTCTTTTCTTTCTATATGGACTGCGGCTGAACTCAAACATTAATTTCTGACCATCCAACTCAAAGAAAACTAATATATGGTGTAGATAAACATGTTTGTACTATAGTTAAAATTTCATGACAATCAGAGCTGATTTAGATACATTATGTGCTACTGGATCAAAACAACACTTTCATGGAAAATTGCAGGTTTTGCATTCAAAATTCATAATTTCCTTAACTGTTCTCTATTCTTTTTATTTCTTACTTAATCTTACGATTAATTATAAGATTTTGCATGTAGTCTCTTAGAGTGAAATTCACGAGTCATTTTCAAATTCATGGAATCCATATCTTTATTCAATTTTAAAAAGAAAATAACATGATAGAACTTTGTGTTTTGCCTCAGAGCATACACCATGCTCGACCGATTACTCAAACCAAAAGCCTTTGGGATCAGCTCCATCATTGAGCAAACCTTTACAAGTGTTTTACGATATGTTTTTATTCAAATTGAGAGATAACTCCAACATAACGAGCCGTGGTAATTTGCCTCGAGAAGCATGTATCATGCTTGACCAACTATCGCAAACAAAGAACCATGATAATGTCACGGGCCTTCCCAATTTAACTGACGTCCTCTGCATGCCTTGTTGGTGATGGTTGGTCTTCTTAACACTTACACACCATCTATCCTCTCAAAATGTCGAATGCACAGCCATCTTATTGTGAAAAGCGTGCCATCCTTGCTGCGAGACTTCAAGATTTATTGGGTTTCTAGTCTCCTTTCATCTAAAGAATCAAGCTCATCCAATTGCAAGCAACCTCTATCTTAATTTACGAGTTCATTACGTGAGTGGTGATGCTCAGAGATGGAATTTGGACGAAGGCAGGCGAGCAGCTTTTGTACCAAAATCCAATGAGTATGGTGTTGATTGAGTTGGTGTTTAATACATTACATCACAGTATGCCCATAAAATGTTAGGAAAGCCTACGTGCGATCGTTTGACATTTTAAGCTGCTAATAACTTGGATAATGTCTTTTGGTGTTCTTTATATTCTGTTTCATTCCTAGTACATGGTTTCAGCATGGAAAGAGAGTATCTCAAGATCCCACCATGAAGAGAAATGAAAATGAGTCTAATACCAACTCAAACTTAGAGGAATGGGTCTAATCGCGGTTGGATCGAGAAGAAGCTCGTCAAAAGTACATCTGGCCGACATTGCGCGCTCTTTCAATTGCCAAGAGTCTCTTCATTAGGGAGATCACATCTCAAGGGAGATTTATCTCGAAAAGAATGCGCCGAGAGAAAATTTTCCAATACTTGTCCTTTGATTGCATTTTGTGGAGTACAAGTTATGTCAAAATCCATGAGCATTAATGCACATTTTGCTAATCTTCTACTGAATAGTGACCTAGTCATCAAGTACTTGAGTGGGTCTATCCCTGAGATAAGAATGACTTTATGCGAGAGTAAATAATGCCGAAGCTTATTTACTACAAACACTAAGGAGAGACAATGCTTTTCAATAAGGTGATATCGCCACGCACCAACATCCCTACTAAGGTAAGTATAGGGTGTTCTCCTTGCTTCTCTTTCATTCTGCGAGGCAAGGAGAGACTCGCGAGGAGATCCATCCGGCCATTTATTTAAAGGTTTAATGGCTTTTCACGCAATTAGCAAGTTACTAAAACCTAGGGTTTCTGAAATCAAGAGCAACGCCAGATTTCTTCAAAATATTTTTGATATTCATTGGTCTCAATTAAATGGAGCATTCTTCTTCACCAACTTTGAAAATGGCTTTACATCTTCCGAAAGATTCTCAGCTTGAATCTCTCGGACATAGGCAAGACGCATACCTTGGAAAGTGCCTCAATTGCTTCACCCCTCTGGAGATGGCACTTTCTAAAGATTGTTTCTACTTTATCTTGGAAGGTCGATCTCATACCGCTGCCTCGCATGACCAAGAATTTTCCAAACAGTACCACCATCAGACATTTTCGCGGGATCCATGGTTGTATTTTCATGTCGATCAAACGCCATTCTCAAGTTATTAAAGGTGTTGATCTCTTGATGATAAGTTTCTCACCAAGTCATCTACATAGCATTCACAACTTGATGGGATGTAGGTTATCGAAAGTTTTTGTTCATAGCTCTTGGATATGTTGCCTGGGTTCTTTAGTCCAAATTGCATACCTGTAGCAGTATTTGACCATACGTGTCCGAGCGTATGATTTTCATCCTCTGGGTCTATTTTGATTTGGTTGTACCCAAAGAAATCATCCATGAAAGGAAACATCTCGTAAGAGGAAGTATTATAAACCTTAATCTCCATGACAGATAGTAGAAAATCATCTTTGTTACTTTCTTTGTTTAAGTCCTTAGAGTCCATGCATATTCTAATTTGTCCATTCTTCTTCTTGATAGTCACTATGCTAACGATCTAATTAGGGTACTTTTCTTCTGTTATGAAACCAGCTTCAATTATTTTCTTGATTTCTTCAATGACGTTCTCTTCCAGATAAAACTTTATCTTTCTTGGTGCTTGTTTCACTAGTGGAAAAGTTGAGTCAATGGAGAGCTTGTGCACTGCTATCTCTGTATTGAGACCTATCATCTCCTTATAGCTCCATGCAAAACAATCAATATACTCAGCAAGAATACTTTGAATGACTTCTTTCTCTTATTGAGTTATTTGTGCACTTAAGAAAGTGGGTTTAGGATCGTCTTCAAGCTCAGGGGGTGCATCTTTCAACATTATAGCTTTCACAAGATGATTATCTGACATTTCTTCGAGTGGATCTTCATCCTTTATATCCAACCGTCCAATAGTTCACACCATGCGGCATTCATATACTTGTTCATCTTGAAACTCAAGTCCCTTCTTGCTCAAGCCTTGTCCTTGCATAGCAATCTTGAAAGGATGCCAAAGTCTCTCAAAGAGACTATATCTATCCTTCGAATGCTTCAAAGCAAATCTAGCTGGCTTTATTAATTTTCTTAGCTGAGAAAAGTAATAATACAACATCCTCAAGGGCCAACATTCATCATCATCCATGTATTTGCTCATCAAAATATCTTTGTCATTGGATTTATTGGGATTACACTTATAGAAGAAAATCCCTCTTTCCTCCTGATGATGAGAAGGCACATAAAAGGTGATGAGCTATTCTACCAAGTTAACATTCAACCCATCAAGGGCTTTGTAATACCCATTCAATATTCTTGTAACATGAAAAGCACATTCTACTAGACTTTCATCATCATCTTCTTTTATAATTGGTGGGAATTAAGCTCTTTCTCTGTCAGAATCATCACTTTCAAAGTGCTAGTTTCTCTTATGAAGATAAGGAGATGGATAAGTGCCATATATATCTTCATCATCCATTTCTTCTTCTAAAGATCCCGTCTTACTTCTGAAGTGATGTTACAAAGACAAGAATGAAACCTTCTTCTGTGTCAGCTTGGTAGTCTTAGTGACCTTCATGAGAGCATTATTTTTGGTTAAAGAAAGCTTGCCCCCTTTTGGTGTATCAATAAACCTGCATTATCATAGTTGATTTCATGCACACCAAATGGTTGAATCACTCCATCTATGTGGTATACATCATCGTCTTTCATATAATTCAAACATTGATGCAAAGTAAAAGAAACCACATAGTGTTCATGTAACCATGGTCTTCCCAACAATGCTCTATAGGAAGCATTAGTGTTGATGACATGAAACTTCACTTTTGAGATTAGCTTCCCAAACTTGAAAGGGAGAGTAATTGACCCAAGGGCCTTTTGACTATGCTGGTTGAAGCCTTGGACAATGATATTTTTAGCTGATAGGTGATATGTCTCCAAAGCCAAGGCATACAAAGTCATTAGTGTGATCAGATTTACGAATGAGCCTGAATCAATAATGATTCACTTGAATCTTGTCCCGTTAGAAGACCTAGTAACAAATAAGGGTCTATCCCGTTAGAATAGAGAGCTTCCATCATATGAGCTTCAGTAAAATAAGCTTAGTATTTTTCAGGGTTTTCCAAGACATGGATCAAGCTGTCTCTGAGCTCCTGCGAATCATCAACGCATCAAAAACACTTATTTGAGCTGGAATTTTCTTCAAATGGGTAGTAATATTGTAGTCTTGTGTCTTTGAAGTAGAGCTCTTCTGAGGCTACATGATGTTTTCATTTATGTCAATCGCCTTCTTCTTCTTTCCTTTATCCTTAGTGTCATGTCCTTGCTCGAGAAACCTTCGTACGTTATTAGTTATTCAAGGCTCCTCTTCCTCATCTTGGTGGATACACCCATTATCATGCCTTTCTTTGATTGTCAAGGCATAGCATGTATTTGACATCTCAAAATACTCCTCAGGTAGGTTTATGCCACCCGACTTTAGTACTTTATGTAACCAGCTCTTAAAACCATAAAAGTCTTCCAGGGCATGCCCTATCAAATGATGAAAAAAAAGTACTTAGGATGATTATTCATGTTTGTTGTAGCATCCCTTCTCTTTTTAAAAAGCAATACCCCTTCCTCCATCATCTTTTATAACAATTGTTGAATTTTATCTCTTCTTATGGCAAAGCTCCCATCTTTTACAATGCTTAATAGTTGAAGTGCTCTTCCTCCCTCCATGTTAGCTCTTCTATCTCCACAATGTTAAGGATGTGTTTCCTCTTGGTCCAGAGGCACTCACAGGTTCTATGATTCCAGACTCGTTCCAAGGAGTATTTCTATCTGGAACATGTGGTTTTCAATGAGCGAGGTCATATGTCATCTTTTGGATGAAGGATGGAATCTCTTCATATGGCATCATTTTTCTAAGTCTTTTATATTTAGGTTTTCTTCTTGGTTTCTACTTTGGATAATGCTGGCTTGCATGATAAGATTGTGTTGAAGCTTCCTACAACCTCGCATTCACCATTCGAACCCTTTCTTTAAAAGCTTGTTTCTTTCTTTGCTTTTTACTCACATATCATTTCCCATGTGATTATATAGCTGATCAAGTAAAGAATCATCTTCATTCGGGTAGTAGAGCTCAAGATCATCTTCGTCATCAACATCATCCCATGATTCTTCTTTATATAAGGTAATAACCCAACAAGTCTGAATCATGGGCTCCTCATCTTAAGACTCGTTCAAATCTAAGAGCATCACCTTAACCTCATTAGGGAAGTAATCCCCTAATTTAATTAGAGCTCTCTCTTTTTGCTAATAATATTTTAAGGAGTCAATATATTCCTCAATAATCGATTTCTTATAGCGGAACTCAATGGTCTTTATCTGCTTCTGCTTCTTTTTCTTGTTCTTTATCTTTTTATTCTTCTTGGCTTTTTACCAGGGATCTCTCCTAATTTTTTTAACATCCTTCTTGACTTCTTTAAGATAAAGATTTCCCATAAGTCTTCTGAAATTCCAAGAGGAGTAGGCTCCATGGGAACTTGAGGCCATCCCTCATCTTGCGTGCCTTCTGATGTGTCCCCTGCATCTTTCCCCCCATAAAGCTTCTTCTTGTAGTGCAACTGACACATAGTTGGCATGATCTACTTATTGATCAAGTAATACATTTTTTGATAAAGTGATCTTTCCTTCCTTATACTGTCGCTCAATCTAATCTTTGATAACATAGAAGTTCTCAATCGAATGACCCAATATTCTGTGATATAGACAAAAATTTGGGTGATCTTTCTTGTTTGCCTCTTCTGGTCACTTGCTCTATGGCAGCTGCAAATCCACCTTCAATACATCTTTAAATATCTTCATCACTTTATCCCTTCTAAAGGAATACTTTTTGCTCATCCTTTCTCGAAGAGAACTTAGAGGCTTAGGTGGTTCACTCCCACTGCCAAGTGATGGTGGCTTTGGCTTGTTATAATTTGCTGGTGCAGTGGCCTCTTTTACTTTATCAGTTACAAAAGCCACATGCTCAACACCTTCAAGCTTTCTTGGATTTTCTTTATCCACTTTGGTGGGTTGCATTGTAGATACCACCTTTGAACTAGTTTTTTACAATTTTTTGACTTGAGAGATCAAATCTTGGAAAGTGTAAATGTCAGATGAATTGAGAAAAAGAACTACCTAATTATCAATGTTTCCCAGCAATATCCCCACTGCTTTTACATAATCGATTGGCTGCTTGTACTTGATCCTCAAGTTACGCCATCTCATCACATAGTCTATGACCTTCTCAATTCTATTTTACCTTTTGTTAGCCAGATTAGCTATAGTAATTTTATCAGTAACTCTACCGAATCGGATCATAAAGGAGTCCTTCATTTGTTGCCATGTCTAAATGATTCAGGTTGCAAGTTATCATACCATTCAAAAGCCACACAAGTTAAACTAGCAGCAAATTATTATAAAAAAGAGACGGGTTACTGCTTGTCCCTATATGTTGTTACGAAATGAGCCAAATGTCGATCAGGGTTCCCTAAGCCTTATACTGCTTAAAGTTAGGAACATTGTATCCCTTAGGATAAGCCACTTCATCATGAAAGCTTGAGTACAGTTTATCACCATCACATTTCAGTGTAGCACCCTTAGCTTGCTTCAATTACGTAGCAACTATTTTTGTATTTCTTCTCGAGATATCATTGGCTCAGATGTTGCCGATGTTCCATCTTGCTCATATAACCCAAGTACTTCTTCTTTATCATCTTTTTCCTCTTTAACAACTTGTGCAGATGGTGCTGGCTTATGAACCCTCAAATTTTCGTGGAATAGATTTTGGACCTTAAACGAGAGATCACACCAGTTAGAGATGCAAAAGTCTACAATATACATATCTGATCCTTCTCTCATTGATCCAATTGCTTCTTTAGTTTTGCAAACATTGGGTCTTTGTTCGATGTGAAAATAAGATTATCATCTTCTTCCTTACTTGAGTCATTATTCCTCCTAGGAGGATTATGGAACCCAGCTTGGGATAAGGATTTTGCCCTTTCTTATACTACTTGATTAAAATCTTCTTCTTAGATTCCACTTGTACCAATTGTTATCTTAATTCTTAGGCTAGTGAATTGATGCTCTGGCTCAAGTGGGTATTCAGACCATTCGGTAATCAATCATACAGTGTGTACTTCAAGGTCCTCCATCTCTTTATCGTATTTGCATATCCACTAGAACTTTGAAAAAGGAGTAGAAGGTATGGTCTTCTTGTAAGCTTGATTCTTCTGCAGTGCAAGCCTATCAAACACGGAAGCTCACGACTCTGAGAGTAAGTTCTTCTTTCTTAGGTAAAACTATCTCAGTGTCATCTTTTCAGTCTGTAGCTTCCTGTAGGAAGTATAGCTATTATAAATCTTCTTGGCAAAAGTGACCTTCGATTGGTGGAATTTTGGTGGCAAAAGTGATTTTGTTATTTTGTTGCGATCAAAGCTCACCAGTTGTGGAGTTCTCCTCCACCATTTGCAGTGGTGTGAAAGATTTGGTAAATGAACTTTATGAACTATTCCCAGAGTCTTGGAATGAGACAAAACTCACTTTCTCTTGAGGTGAGGGTATCATCCTCTTGGTCAACCTTGGATGCCCCACTGCAAAAGACTTTGTTGGGATAGCCTTAGGCTTTTGCCAGTGATCATGAATGAAGGCTCTTCCTCATCTTCTCTTCCCTTAATGTTCACAACTTTTTTCGGAAAGGTAAGCCTGTCGAAAATGGACATTTTAGCAGCAACGACATTTTCTTTGACCTCTGGTGGTGGAATCACGTTTGAATGACGCCCCTTGATGGCATGTGCGGGACATGGACCTCAATTGGTGATGATGGTGGGCTTGGCACAAAGTTGATGTAGTTTGACACCGTCCCAAGCTTGATCTCAACTACTGTGACACCTGTGTAGACAGAAGCATAAGGCAGCTTCACCTGGGTGCCGTCCCCAAGGAAAATGGTGCATAAAGCAGCATTGTTGGTGTTGTTTGTTGGTACCATTACGAAAACCTGAAAAGGAAAATGTTATATTAACAACACTAATTGATTCATTGTTTTTTATCTCCTTTTCTTTTATTCACACTTTGTTTCAAAGATGGGAGGGGAAGTCATGGTCCCACTGGGGGTGCCAAACTTTGTGGGGTCCTTTCTTCTTACCTGGCCTTTAATTAGGATTAATCGGTTAAAAATCATGGATCACAAATCAAATTTAATTATTTTTATATTTTAGATGATTGCAAGTTCATGACTTTTATTAGGGGCAAGCCCTAATATTAATTTACCCAGACAATGTCGTGGGAACCTCCAATTAAGAAACAAGTGTCAATGAAAAATGACTGAGTAAACATAAAATAAATTTTTCTATTAATTCCAAAGAGCATATGAGTACATAATCATGAGCAAAAATACAAAAGTATTAAGTGAACTATTTTTTTTCTTCATGCTCTTCAAACTCTTTTTTTTTTTATTTGCATGACTTGGCTGAAGATCTTGACCCCTTTGCTAAAAGCATTTTTGAAGACCCTCTTAGCCTAGTGACTGTGGTCTTCTTTGATTTTTTTTTTTATGTATATTTGTATCTTGACACGTCGCATAACTCTCAAGCTATGACCACTCGACATTTATGAGTTGCCTATTGGGTTATTTTTTATTTTTTTTTATTACTGAAAAATTCGGCGCTTTGTGCTTATGAAATCTTCAGTTCTTTAACTTGTGAAACTCCTTAGGTCTTTGACTTCTTAGTGTCTTAAGACTTCAAAATTGCATTCCTCATTTATATGAAATATTAAGGTCTTGACTTTTCGATGCTTTTGAGCCTTGACCATCAAATCCTCAAGTCGTGATCTTCAACATGATTAGGTTGTTAAATTGATAATTTTGACTTGCTTTTAGAATGGATCTCAAGCTATAATTATGAACTTAATTTCGATTAACTAAGTCATCAATTGAGTTCTTCAATTCATCCTTGAGAACATCGAATGCTTGACCTTATAGTAACTTTGAGATGAAAATCTTCAAAGAGCAAAAGTTCTCATCACCCTTGTGAATATCAAACATGAGACCTCACAATGGGTTTCAAGACAATTTTCGTCAACACTTTTTTCCTACTCCAATGAGTATCAAAAGACCTCAAAGTGAGTTCAAAGAGAAATTTTCATAAAATTTTTCATTTACTCTTCTTTCCACTCCAATGATTGTTAAGAGACCTCAAAGTGAGTTTAAAGAGAAATTTTCATAAAATTTTTCATTCACTCTTCCTTTCAATCCAATGAGTGTCAAAAGACCTCCATGTGAGTTCAAAGAGAGATTCTTATAAAATTTCATTTACCCTTCCTTTCACTCCAATGAATGTCAAAATCTCTCAGAGTGAGTTCTAAGAGATTTTTATAATTTTTTTATTTAATCTTCCTTTCACTCAAATGAGTGTCAAAAGACCTCAAACTAACTTCAAAAATAAATTTTCATAATATTTTTCATTTACTCTTCCTTTCAATCCAATGAGTGTCAATAGACCTCAAAGTCAGTTTAAAGATTTTTTTTTTTTAATTTTCTCTCCACCACCAAGAGTGTCAAGAACTCAACGTAGGTTTGAAGAATTTTTATAAAAATTATTTTCTTATCCCAAGAGTGTCAAGACCTCAAGGTAGGTTTCAAGAAATTTTATAAATTTTTCTCTCTACCCCCAAGAGTGTCAAGACCCTAAGGTAGGTTTCAAGAAATTTTATAATTTTTTCTCTCCCCGCAAGAGTGTCAAGACATCAAGGTAGGTTTCAAGAAAATTTTATGAAATTTTCTCTCTACTCCCAAGAGTCTCAAGACCTCAAGGTAGGCTTCAAGAAATTTTATGAAATTTTCTCTCTACCCCCAATAGTGTCAAGACCTCAACGTGGGTTTTAAGAAAATTTTAAGAAATTTTCTATCTACCCCCAAGAGTGTCAAGACCTCAAGGTAGGTTTTAAGAAAATTTTATGAAATTTTCTACATTACTACGAGAGCGCTCAGGTAGCGTGAGAAATTTGTTTCTCAAATTTTCTGCCACAAGTGTCGAAAGGCTCAGAGGTAGGTTTCAAGAAGGTGCTCATAAAATTTTCCAATAGAAGGTCCTGCAAAAATTACAAAAATGGCTCTCACAAATGAACTAATCTTTCATGATCTTTCTTTTAAAAAAAAAAAATCTAACGTGAGAGGTATTTATGTAGAATTGAAAACATAGCCTAAATGGAAATTCCAATATCTAGTTTGCATCATGTTTTTCACGATCATCTTCATCATCATCATAAAAAAATGCACATCCCTAGGCACCACCAGAGCCATCCTTCTTGTCAAAGATGATCAGCTATAGTTTGCCATAAACTGGAGGCACATCAGCACCACCGACAGCAAGGAGAATGTTTGCTTCATCACTCTTGAACAAAGGCCTCACTCCCTTGTTCCTCAAGATCTAAAAGAATGAAAAACTCTTATACTTCAAAACTTAAGCAGAAATCATCATCATTCTTATATGAAACATATCAATAAGACTTGATGCTAAATCTGCTTAGTATGTGATCAACCAAACCGAGGGTGAAACTCACCAAGAAACAATCTGGCATGTCTCCAATCAGCAGAGCATTGACTTCAAAGGATTATACATCCTGAATAAAGACTATGATAAATAATGATTCTAATGCATGACATATTAATGCCACAGTAAAGACCAGCAACGTTATTTTATTTTAGAATTTTCCAATAGACATCAACTGAAGCTATTGATTAGCTTATCCCAACCTTCTTTGCTGCTTTTACATTATTGACAAGATGAACACGAGAACCGTCGAGAAGGCAAACATATAATAAAGAGAAGCACCTGCTGCATTACTTGATGCTAGGTTGCTAGAAAATCTTTTCTAGTGCCCGTCCTTATCTTTCTTGCTGTTGAACATCCTCTTAAAGTAATCTCTGAATATAAAGTTCAACGCCTGAGTTGGGAAATAATGAGTCATATTTGCAATACTTCCCCTCCACAATGAAGCACCCTCATCCTTGATGGTGTAAGCAAAGCAATCCAAGATTCCCTTATAAGGCTTGGAAAGACGACCGGCCTTGATATTTCATACTTATTCTAGAGAAGAAGCTCTACGCGTTCAATAGGAGCTGTCGCTATCTTCGAAACAACAACAAGCACACCACCCATGAGAAAGTCTATAGTAAAGATTGCAAAACCATTCTCTGCAGGTGTATCGGCAAAGGAAGGTGAGACCGATGACACAATTGAAAGGTTACAAATTGCCTTATATGGGTGTATCAAAGGATTCCGGCATTGACCCACAACCTTTTCAATGACAAATGGGTGATTTACTTGATCCACCATGATTTGCTAATAAACGATACAGGAACGATGAATCTCCTCTTATTCTTACAGCTCACACTAGATCCAAGGTGGAGAACTAGGAATAGCTGGGATTGGGCGTTAGAGGCTCACACCAGCACAACATTGATAGCATTGGCAGCCATTGGAGAGAAAAAGAAATAGATGTATAGAAAAGGCATTTAGTTAATCAAGAGCATCATACGTGCATGGCATGGATTCAATTTTAGGAGAAGTATCATGAGCAGGTGGGAGTCATGT
Source organism: Dioscorea cayenensis subsp. rotundata (assembly GCF_009730915.1). Taxonomy (NCBI): domain Eukaryota; kingdom Viridiplantae; phylum Streptophyta; class Magnoliopsida; order Dioscoreales; family Dioscoreaceae; genus Dioscorea; species Dioscorea cayenensis. The sequence goes on along the minus strand of NW_024087534.1, from coordinate 21,799 downwards.
AAATCAATGCATGCATGATGCATGTGTTCAAGCATTAGGCACATGCTCATCATACATAAAAGCTTTCTCTTACTATATATATATCATTTTTATTGTGTATTTTTGTTGCCTGAAAAAAAAATGGTTGGTGTACCTCGTTGTTGAACGCTGGTGTAAGGATCTTATATCTTCTTATCAAACTATAATGGTTTTCCGGCAATCTTTCTTTACCCCAATTTTTTTGTCTTCTTCCCCCAAGAACAATAATGATCTCCTCTTTTGCTCCTCCCTTTTTTTTCCCTCTAAAACTCTGTCTTTTTCTTACCACCCCATTTTTTTTTCTTTTCTATTCCACAATATCGCCAACTCCTTGTCACACTGGAGATTTTTTTTTTCAAAATTTAAATTCAATTTTTTAAAATTTTAAATTTTAAATTCTTTTTTTTATTTTAAATTTTGAATTTCATAAAAATTATTTCAAATCAATATATATCCTTATATATATATATATTCTCTCCCTTATTTTTTTTTTATAGTTTTACTGATTATTATTTTCCAGTTATTTATTTATATTTTCATTTATTCCCCTACTTCTATTTAGAATAGGATAATAGTTTTTCCTTCTAATTTATCTTTCTTTTTTTTTCTTTTTACTTTGATTCAAAAATGAATAATAAGTTTCTAATAGAACTAGAAATTAGAGAAGTCTATAAAAACAAATATAATAATATTATCTATTAGTGTCCTATATTTTTTTCATATTTAATATTTAATATAATACCAAATAAATATTGTTAAATATATTTGAACCAAAAACTTTAAAAAAATAATAAGGATTTAATATAAAACCGATTTAATGGCCATCATGAAATTAACGCCACTTTAAATATATGAAAAAAAAATATAAATTAAAAATCTTCCTTAAAACCTTCCAATCATATTACCATCGATTTCCATTAGAATACCTTATTAAATATTTAATATAAAAACAATTTTCAAATCTTGATACTATATTTAATATAATAAAAATATTAAAATTATTTTTTGAATCACTCTCAAAGTGAGTTATACGATTCCCAATAAAAGTTTTTACAAAATGAATCTTATATGATTTCCAATAAATTTTTTTACAAAATAGTAGGTGAACAACCAAATTAAAGATGGAGATACCGGGTATCGATGTCTGTACCTCTCGCATGCTAAGCGAGCACTCTACCATCTGAGTTACATCCCCATATATCAACATCTCAATAAATATAATTTTGTATCAATAGATTCAATACAAAAATAATGATTTCCTTAACATTTCCCTTGGCACCGACCAGAACTCAACTTTCTATTCCCATCTGCTTGCTCCTCTTCCTACCCTTAGGGATTTTCTTCTCTGATCGCTGTGGTATCGTCTCAATCCCTTCTTATTGCTATTTTATCTCCCTTGTTTGATTCCATGCCCTCATTGCTCCCTTCCTAAGCCAACTCTCTCCGTTCTTATCTCATTTGCATTCACAACACACTTGATGCAGCTATGTGTCTTCAGGTATTCCCCATTCTTAACTCAAACCATATTCCTTTCTCTAGATTCAAAAAATCTTATCTTTAAACCCCAAAAAGTATATCTTAGGGTTTTTTCTTTTTATTTATTTGATATGATTTAAACTATTGAAATTCAATTTGTACTTCTTCTTTTCAGTGTATGTGATCTGTAGTTTCCCAAGTTTGTGTTTGTTTGATTTCTTACAGAATTGTCCTTGTCAAGAAGTTGAAAGGCATAATAAGCCAGAGGTTGAGCTTAAGTTTTCACTCCCTTATCTTCATGATTAGCATTTATTTATTTATTTTTATTAATTTTTAATGTAGTCTACATTTAGATCACTTGATTTGGGAGTTCGACAACATTTTCTTTTTACTTATTGTTTCAATACCTTTAAATTAAAGAAGTTCAGAGATTTAAATAAAGAGAATGTTTTTGCTGTTAATTATTTTTAGTTTTTATTTTGTTTTAAGGACTATTGTTATGCTATCAAGTACCCCTTTCCTTTTGATTTCATATTTAACTTGTGAGACTTTTAGTTAGATTCATGCAAGCCTTACTTCTGTTTTGATAATGTTTCATATTTGGGTTTCTTTCTATTCCACTTTCTTAATAGAGATTGAATTCACTAGAGTAAGGACCTTTGAGAATGTTGTTTTTTTTCTTTGTCTGATTGCATATAGTTACCAAAATTTTCATGGTGGAAGGAGATTAGTTTGATTCTATCACTTGGTTTTTATAGGATTTGTATTGCCTTTAAATCTACTGTTGTTCTTGTTTGCAGGACCACCCCAGAAATTCTGTTGAATCCTGCTACCTGTAGAACTTTTGAGGTCGTCTACTTTCACATAGTTATACAACATAAATTTATGGTTGTATATGGTTTGCCTGCTAACCTTGCATTTTAATTAGGGATTTGTTGAAATACCTAATTAGCACCATTGTATTGATGGTTGTACTATGCCTTTGATTGAGTGGAAACTATCTACTCCTTGTTTGCATACCATGACCTCTTCATCTCTCCTGATTGGCAAAATAAGGAATTTTTTTTTCTTAATTACATAAAGCATATGAGACGACCACTATGTTAAGCATGGCAATTCAAACATTTAATTTTGTACAGGGAAAAATCTAGATCCTTTGAAGACGTAGTGTTACAATTTCTGTCATTTCTGCTGTATCTTGCTTCCCCGAATATCTCTGGCCGGTATGTCATGCAACAGTTCATGCACATAGTGATTCAGTTTTTTGGGTTTCTTATTTACCACCCATACTTCTCAGAAATACTTTGTGATCTCCGCCTTAAATGTTATTTCACTTTCCTCTTAGATTAGTTCTCCTAACCAAGGGTTAAGTTTATACTGTGAATGGTCTCTTTTAATTATTAAAAGTACCCACTACTATCAGGTAAAAACTAGAATATACTCTTTCATGGTTGATTTTACCAAAGGCTAAATTGGATAACAAGAAATGAAGAAATTTCAAAGGGAGTTATAAGTAAACTATGGTTTTATCAAGCGGGCTACAGGTTAATTTTTTGTTAAAATTCATAATGATCGGATGTTCAAATGTAATTGCTAATCCTTTCAGTTGTATTAACTATATCTGCTTAATTGGAGTTTACTTCGTTTGAGGGCTTTAAGGTGAAGATCTATAAGAAGTTTCTTATGTGTGGAGCAAAGGCAATAATGATAGGAGAAACCCTTTTTGTAAAGAGAGAGAAGTTCGAGAAAGAGTTGGAGTTTGGTCATTTAAAAAGAAGGAATAAATTAATTTAGTATAATAAACCATGGTTATAAATCTAGTTTAGGATGTCAAAATTCATGCAAGGTGCAATGAATTGAATCAAATTAAATGATGGGGTATTTGGCATTTCTCAAGAATGAGGGGATAACAAGCAATTTCCATATATCCTAAGGGGTGCCAAGGAAACGACTTCTTTTTTCTCCTATCTCTGTGTAACTCATCTTCTTTGAAAGAAACGTTTTCTAGGTTTTAGTCTAGCACAACATATTTGAAGTTAAGGCTGTGGCTCCATTCTTATTCGCTAGAATCCAGGAACATTGGTTCATGGCTTGCATTATATTGTCTTTATGACATGTTTTATTTTTCCTGTGAGTTACTGCCATTAAAATTTTTCAAAGTAAATTTTAATTCTCATAAATTTCAAATATTAGCAATTTGTATTCACTTGATAACATTGTTGGTCTCTTCTATGCTTCTTATGTATTAATGTTTGATCTTCTACACCACAATGCTTATGTTGCTGGCTGGCATTCAATTATTAGTCATCCCAAGAAGTTTTGTCCGCTTATATTGGAGTATGTGAGATTGGTAAAGATAAATTTTGAATGTTTGCATGAAAGCCTGAAGTTTGTATCATTGATTCTTGGATCTTTGAAAATATCATTTCCATTATCCATTCTATATTTTGATAATTGAGGTGTTATAAACTTATTTTCTTTCATATTTGACAGTTAGTTATTGCAGATTTTGATATGCCAAAATGAGTCAGAAAAATGCTTGATAGAGACATCTATCAATTTAGTGCGCGTAAGCATCAAGGTGATGATGAATCATTTTACACTTCAGGCATCTAACTTATATTTTGTCATGTTCTTGGATTAATTTCTCACTTCTTATCATTGAGTGAGTATTTTAATCAAATAAAACATTCGGAGTATTGACACACCCCTTGCGTGTGTGTAGCGCAAGTGAACGGGTTGTCGAAGTAATAAAGTTCCCCGGTGAGTGGGTAGTCGTATCCACAAGGAATAGTGCTCTGAAACACAAGTATTGTTATTCAACTATAGTTAAAACGATTGAGGGGTTGTGCTAACAATATCAATACAAATGAAAATAAATAAAAGAAAAGAGAGTGCAATAGGAATAAAGAGGGGTACTTAATAGAAAGATGGGGTACCCGGACATAGCTAACCCTAGGACTATTGTTTCAAGTGCAAGACTAATCATTATGCCTCCTAACTGATGTTTAATAAGTTGTGGAAATCCAAAGACACACTATCCAAACCTAAGGTCAACCGTGGCTAACCCTACACTATGCCTCGGTGGAATGGGATATTCTCAATGCCTCACACTGTGTGAGATTGCTTTAAGCTCTAGGGACTCCAAGTGATAAACCCTATTCCCTAATATAGATCTAATCCTTTGGTCGAGGTGAAAGACCCCTAGTTACAATTAAACCCAAGCACTAAGGTTTACTTCAAAACTTCACTCTCTTGCTCGTGCAACTAATCCTAGTGGAGTGTCTCTTAGCACTTCACTCTATCGTAACCACAAAGAACTCATGGAACGTAGAGGTAGGATAAATCACATCAGAAGGGGAAAGGGGACGTTTCTCTACCTCTCGATTCACTCTCTTAACCCTCTCCAACCTTGCTTTGTCTAACCCTAATGAAGTGTTACTCATTCATAAGGGTTACTAAGATAGATTCTCAACCCTAGTGTCACTCTAAGGAAAAATCAATTCAACAAGCATTCAAGGATAAAACTCAATTGAAACATCAATTAAATAAGTATAATAAGAGTCAATAAAACAAAATCATCCTAGGGTTTACAAGTCTAAGCACCCACTAGAGGTTTAGCTCTCTATGAAGCAATACACAATCAATAATGAAATCGAAAGTAAATGCATGTAACCCATAGATAAAACCCCTTGTGTTCCTTACTGGATGATCTTGCGGGAGCAGCCTTTGTCTTTTGCAAAGGTTCCCTTGTCGAGCCTAAGGGCACACCTCATCGAATCGATGCCGACGAAAGCTCCCCCAATAGCTCTCTTCTAAATGAACTCGATGTAGAATGTTGTAAACCGCTCCTCGAACAAAGCAAATGCCCCTCCAAACCCTAGCCGCGAGCTCCTCCAAAGATGGGCAAAAGTTAGTGTTAAGTGCTTGTGTGATAAGAATCGCGTGTTGCTTTCCTTATAATGAGCATTACTTTTTATCGAGTTTAAGCACTAATACATGTGTATTTTGTGTTCTTTAGCATGTAAGGTTGTGAAGCTATGTTTTTAAGAAAAGAAGCCAAAAGTAGATCAGTACGCACTATTTGAGTGGAATCTTAGAAGCAACAACGTCGAAGACACAAGTGGGGCTCTAAGATACATGAATGTGCCAACCTCATGTATTCGAGCCATGACAATAAGTAGAGGGCACGAAGGCAATCATATATCGTATCCCAACTTATGCGATGATAGCAAGATCTTCACCAATGAAAACTTTTATTGAAGAACCGTGTAATCTACTGAGCATAAAGCGTGTTGTTTATAATAAAAATATAAAAATAAATAATAAATAAATTAAATGTATTTCCTAATTCAAACAAAAATATTCAAAAATATTCAAACTCAAAGACTAGCCGAGATCACAGATCTCAAGGTAGTCTAAAATGCACAAATCCCAAGATTAGCCGAGAGCACCGATCTCGAGGTGATCCAAAATATTCAAAATATTCAAATCCAAGGCCGATCGAGAGCACTGATCTCAAGAGCGGTCTAAAATATTAAAAATCTCGGGACCCAGGTCAAGAGTCAGGATCTCAAGAGCGGTCTAAAATACTCAAACCACAGGGATCACGTAGAGAAGCGATCGTCTGAGGCGATCCAAAATATCAAAATACGCAAGTCTCAAGACTAGCCTAGAGCACCGATCTCGAGGCAGTCTGAAATACACAAATCTCAAGACCAGTTGAGAGCACCAATCTCAAGACGGTCTAAAATATTAAAATCTCAGGACCAGTCAAGAGTACCAATCTCAAGATGGTCTAAAATACTCAAACCTCAGGATATGCTCGAGAGCACCGATCTCGAGGCGATCCAAAATATTCAAAATACACAAATCCCAGGACCCGGTCCGAGAGCACCGATCTCAAGACGGTCTAAAATGCTCAAATCTCAGGATCAGCCGAGAGTACCGATCTCGAGGCGATCTAAAATATCCAAAATATCTAAAATACACAAGTCTCAAGACCAGCCAAGAGCATCGATCTCGAGGCGATCTAAAAATACTCAAATCTCGGGACATGGTAAGACCACCCGATCTCGAGGCGATCTAAAAATATCCAAAAATATCCAAAATACACAAGTCTCAAGACCAGCCAAGAGCATCGATCTCGAGGCAGTCTAAAATACTCAAATCTCGGGGATCGGTAAGAGAGCACCGATCTCGAGGCGATCCAAAATATCCAAAATACACAAGTCTCAAGACTAGCCAAGACCACCGATCTCGAGGCGATCCAAAATATTCAAATCCCAAGATCACACGATGGGCACAAATCTCGAGGCAATCTCAATCTTAAGATCAACCATGAATGCAAATCACCAAGTAAAATAATAATAATAAAAATAAATAAAAATAAAAAAAATAATTAAATATAATAATTAAAAATAATATTTATAATAATAATAAATCAATCAAATCATAAAAATAATAAATAAATAATAATAATAAGTCAAATCAAATAAAATTAAATAAAATAAAAATAAATGAAATCAGATAAAATCTATATTTATTAAATATAATCAAATCAAATAATAATAATACAATTAGATAAAACATAATAATAAAATAAATTAAATTAATAAAAAAAAATTAATAACAATAAAACAATTCAATTCAAATCAGTAAATATATATATATATATCAGATAAAAAATAAACTAAATAAATAAATAAATAATAGTAATAATAATCATAATAATTAATAGATTATGTCAGAATAAAAAAATATATAAATAATAAGATATAATAACAATAATAATCATAAATACTAATTATAATAATAATGATACGTAGATAATATAAATAAAAAATTTAAAAATATACATAATAAATAATAATAAAAAATATAAATAAATATATATAATAAATAATAATAAAATATAAATTAAAAATCATAGTATATAAATATAATAAATTAAAAACAAAAATAAAAATACGATAAAAATAAAAATAATAATAATAATAATAATAATAATAATAATAATAATGATACAAAAAAAGGGGGAACGTGGGGCGCAGGTGTGGCCGCCCCATGATCATCCAAAATTAAATATAATCATAAAATATATATTTATATGAAATAAATAAATAAATAAAAGAGTGCTTGTCATGGTCTTCATGTTCATGCGACCCACGTCCCATAATAATAATAGGCAACAGCTCCACGTCTCTTTAGAACGATCGTGTCACTTCCACGATTAGCATGGCTGTGGAACCGCCATACGAAAGTCTTTAAAAGGGATTCGACGAAAGAACGAGCGAGGAGGAAGGCGGTGGAGCGAGAGCGAGAGCGCAAGGAAAGAGCAGCGAGAAGGAGAGCAGGAGAGAGTTTGGAGGCGAAGAGAGAAAATTGAAAGATTGAAGACAGAAGGAACAAAGAGAAAGAAAAGAGAACGAACCAAAGAGAGCGGAATCGAGAAGAAGAGGCGATAGAAGAGCGAGGAGGAAGGACAACAAATAAAAATAAAAAGAGATCGGAAGGAGAGAGATCGGAGGAGAGAAGAAGAAGAAGAAAAAAAAAAAAGAGGAAGAACGAGCAAGAGAAGACAGAAGAAGGAGGCGAAAAAAAAAGAGAACAAGGTTGTTATTCTCTCCCTACCATATAGATATATATATATATATATAAAAGAAGAGGTTGTCAGCCTCACGACTCTATTCTTCGCCGTCTTCTGTTATTCTCGCCCATACTCCTCTGCCACCTATTGGTGTTGATGTCTGCTAGTCGTCTCTTTGCCCATGATTACTATCTTTGTAGAGCGTTCTTTGCAAATGATCTTTGTTGTCTCTCGTTACACGATCACAGTCGTTGGTGTCGCCATCGTCACTTGATGCTGTTGTTGTTGCCATTACCTGATGTCGTTGCTGATGTCGTTGCTGTCGCCAATGCCGTCAAAATCCTTCAAGATGTTCTCGAAGACTAAGATGTTTTGTTGAGAATCATTTGGAGATATCAAGCTCATCAAAGATGGAAATGCTCTGTTGAAGGAAATGCAAATCTTAAAAGAACTATAGGCGCACCATCATGATCGCGGAGATCACGATGATCGAGAGAGCAGTGGTCTTTGGATCGGCAATTCATAAGGCCTCCACCTCCCAACGGATATAGCAATCGGGTCGTTCCCCGATCTTCCCATCACCAAAAGCCTCGCGCCATAATCTCCACCTTCCCATCGATGAGTGGTGGGGGCACGACCAAGTCATGAGATACGGTAATCAAATAAAAAGAACTCTTAGCTTGAAGCCCAGACAATGCGGAGCTCCATCAAGAACCTAAAGAACAACAAATCACTTATGAGCGGCTAAGGCAATATGCCTTGGATGCTTAGTCGCAATGCATTCGAAGTAAAATGAGAGGAAGTTGATGGTGTAAACAACTCACATTATGCACAAAAATGGATTTGGTGAAGAGTTATACTAAAAATAAATAAATAAATAAATAAAAATAAAAAAATTTCAAGAGTTAGAAGCTCAATTGCCAAAGGAGAACTTGTACCAATTCTTGAATACACATTTGTAAATCTCAGCAATCCTGTTGGTCAGTCAGAAGGTTGTGGTTTTGTTCAATATGAAGAAAAGGAGCCACTCAAAATGCGATAGAGAGGCTTAATGACATGCTTTTTCCTTTCAAAAAGTAATGAAAAAGATGTTGTAAATATGGCAAAGTTTAATAAGGTATTTGTAAAGAATTTCTCGGAATATACTTGAAGATAATCTTAAAATGATGGAGGATAATCCACGATGATCTTTCGTGAAAAGTTGTATAGGAATTTAATGGGAAGGTATGGTTTCATCTGGATCCTAAGACACAGTCATGATGACATTGTTTGAACTAGCAGGTTATATCAAAATGAACACACTAGCCTATACCTCTAAAAATCTCGTGTGGGATTAGTTTCATGTATAGCGATACCTTTAAGACTTTGGCGTGATTAACTCGATGAATCGACCAAAGGAAAGCAACTCATTATGTCTATAATTGTATAAAGGAAACCCCATATGATATAGTCATATTTGAACCCCAAAAAATTCATAAAGCAGACAAACAAGCTTTGGATGAACATATATATATATATATATGGGAAAACATCATCTAGGGACGTCCCTAGATTTCAAATCTAGGGATGTTTTTAAATCTAGCCGTTGGATCATCATCCAGATGGTTGATTGATTATATAAACATCTGTACGCTTTTTACTTTGCTTTATGATCACCGTACAACAACATTTGTGAGAAGCTTGGTTTCTCCTGATTCGTAATGATAAGAGCCGTCGATTTTCGTCGATGGTACATCTATGGACATCCTAGATTTGAAATCACAGGGACGTCCTAGATGATGGGTTCTCATATATAAAAGTCTTTACATCGGGTTAAAAAGAAAAATATGAAGTTGGTGATGGTCCTAAAAAAAAAATATATATATATATATGCAAAAAAATAAAATAGAATAAAATAAAAAAAGGGCCTAATATATATATACATATATATATATATACCTATCCCAAGAACAATATGCTTTGATGCTGCCTCTTATGACGTTGCCCAAGGGAATGGTAGTAGTATGCAGCTTTAAAAAATATCCTTACATTCACAATTATTCACGTGAATATATATATATATATATATATATATATATATATATATATATATATATATATATATATATATATATATGATATAGAAGCATGCAATGTGTTCTATGAGATAAAAATGAATAAATAAATAAATAAAGAATAATGATCATGTTATTGTCCGCATGCATGCTCATGATGTACAAAAGGCAGGTCCCACTATGAAAGAGATGTGTACTAGAATGGCCATTTTGATGGTTAGAGCAAGATATTAAAATTTTGAGATTTATCCTCTCTCTCTTATGGAGATGTCTGACTGTCAGATATTATATAGAATTGGTGCAACTATATATATTTTTGTTTGAGGGATATATTAGTGTGTACATATAATTATCAAAGTTCTCACAACTGAAAAAGATTAATGAGCGGGTTGTGATGTTGTCTAGGAAAAGTGACACATGGAAGAAAAATGAGGCCATTAAGTGGATTTTATATTAGCAAAGGTTTAAGTGGGCTTAGTTTTGTGGTGATTAGATAAAAAAAAAATACATGCATGTACGTCCCAACCAAATACTTGAAGGCTCTTGAATAAACAAAAAAAAACCGTCTCTACTTTAGTGGTTGTCACTCTCACAATCAAGATAGTCACAGGATAATGAAGAGAACAAGCATGCCTATGAAAAAATCCTGATCCCAAGCAAAGATAAAAATAAATAAAAATAAATAAAAAAAAGGGCCCCACCATGCACATGGGGATGGATATGATGAGTATATATATATATCGCAAAATGTATCTCATCGAAAAGCAGACGATAAGAATACTTACATCCGAGACGGTAGCAGAATTCTAGAAAATCTGACAAAGCCTTAGGCGGGCGTGAGGATATATATCTCAGAAACGACAGCAAGAATGAGTTTATAACACGTATATACATATATATATATATATATATATATATATATATATATATATATATATATATATATATAATGAATAACAAAATTTTATAATTAATATATTTCTTCCTCACTTGTACTTGGTAGCGCTCGCCCAGGGAGTGATTAATAATGGGTCATTTACTGTGCAATCGAATAGAAATACACAAAAATACAAAAATAAATAAATAAAAACTATTTGTGATCTCGATATATCAGCACTGCGTCTTTTCACCGACATGCGTGCGCGTATATTACTCGATCCCACAAATTCTGGCAGTAGTGACAACTTTAATTCCTCTCCCAGTCTTTGGAGGCTCGAGTCACAGATGGAGGCATTGCTTTTTGCTAATTCATGTATAAAAAGTTAATATTATCGATATTTTTATTAGCGAGTGAATGTCGCTTTAAGAGTTCAATTGGATCCAAGGCACCAACTGACTTATTTTCCCGGAGAAGGATCGAAGTCCAACTACCCAACCGTGTTCCTCAACACTCAGGTGCTTTGGAGGCAGAGACGAGGTTCATGCACAATCTCCGAATCAGATGCGGTTGTGAGAAGAACTTCGTCCTCCGAGGAGAACTTAGCGGTCCCGCCTGCGCCATCTAGGGGTCGAGCCGCCCCGAAATGTTATGTTCCCGCGTGAGAGAAGAATATTGGCTTGATGAGAAACCAAAACCTAAGTCTTTCGTGAGGGTCATCGTCCAAAAAGATAGCGTTTTGCGATATGATCGAAGATTTGACGAACCAACTTTCACTGCTACTTCGAAAGGGAAAGAAAGTGGAATTTTTCGATCCTGAAGCCAAAGCTAAGGAAAAGTGTGTTTTAGGCCGACCTCAAGAAGATGAAAATCGAAATACCAAATTAAATTTTGTGTCGATTCCAAAATCAAAAGGATAATCGAATGGGTTCCTTCAAAAACTCATTCTTTCCACTTAATATGGGCGAAGAAAACGACCATCATCATTGAAAATGTAGTTACCAAATGTCATATGATGTGAAATGCTGAGACCCCCAAAAATCTTATAAAACTTTGGCAAAAATCTCTATAAGATATATGCAGATTAAAAGAAATTGCAATCGACAAACGAAGCTAAGGGAATTTTATCAAAGAAGGCAATTAGTCTATCAAGGCACGTGAAAACTATTTTTCGATCGAATCGCTTTTACAAAAATGATCAAGTTTCACAACTCAAACTTTCAGTCTGTGGTCAAGTCGCTCTTACTCAAAGTCTGACCGAAAGAAGAGGAGTGAAGACGAATATACGTCGATGGTGATATCGAAATACACCGGCATCCGAGATGATTACCAAGCTCGAGGAGATCCAACACCGAACAGAACAACCCGCACTACCACAAGATCACGAGACTCGGGCACGCAGATTCTCAAAGTATGGTTAGAGAGGAAGGTTCAAGCCATATTCCACATGATACACCAACAACTAGCAAATGGATTGTTACTTGGGAACATTGATAGCTAGTATGACACCTTCTTAAGTACATCCGGCATCACAACATTTCAGAGTTAATCTCACAAGCTAAGAAATTGGAAAAGGACTAGCCTCAAGGGGTGTTGTCTAATTTCCAAACTTCCGAAATGATAAATCTAAAAGAAAGTGTGATGATGATTACATGACAACCTTCAATGTTGATAAAGGAAAAAGCACTTTTCATAGAATCATATAAACAAGAACAAGCTAAAGCCACTCAGCTTTAGGTGCTCTAGAATTGAACCAAGACCCATTCCTTCTTTGAAAGATAGAATGCACAAAAAGTACTCTTTTCGAAGAGATAAAGTGCTAAAAATTTTTAAATATGCCATGAATGGAGGTCTACAACTGCCTGAGTGCAAAAGACCAGAAGAATAGAGCAAGAAAGATCATCCTAATTATTGTCCATACCACAGAGTGTTAGGGCATACAATTGAAGACTGCTATGTTTTTAAAGATTGGCTTGAACGTCAATATCAAGAAGGGAATATTACACTCTCCACAAGTGTTCTCTTGGAACAGCCTACTGAACATATCCGATATGTGACTACCCCAGACTATGAGGGATTATCCCAAGGGGAAATCACAGTGGTGGGTAATAAAATAATGCTCCCGTCTGTATTTGATGGTAAACCTCCTTTTGTTCCAGAAGAATTATGGGAAGTATTCATATCAAAAAAGTCAAGGAAAATGTTAAAGAAGTTGTCTAAACTCCCAGGGATCAAGTGGAGAAATGTCGAGAAGCCTCCTGAGGGACTCTCAACTCAAACCAAGAAGATAAGAAGAAAAACAAAAACACGAGCACTCAAAACACAAGAAATCCATCATAACAGATATATCGAATCGCTCAAGAATATGAACAGTGAGTGAAAGCGTGCTGATCACTCTTAAAGAGTATTTCCCGAGGAGTGAAGAGCTACTTGAGGAATTAGATGAAGAATGATGACAGTCGATGCAAGGGAAACTTGCGAGTTTATTTCGGAGGTTAATACCCACTATATAACCAAAATGATGATGAAGATAGCTTTTTCTAAGTCAAGAACTATACGATCGCCATGGTCGGCCTTATATTAGCAAGAAGCGGGCAGAAGATGACATTGCAGAAAGGCAAAAGAAGGCAAATGCCAAACCTCGAGAGCTACACTACCTGTGAAACCCAAAGAATCCATACTATACTCCAAAGACACCAAAACATAAAATCTCGAGAAAAGTGACGCTGCTTAAAAGAAATTCCTTCTGCATGCGTAGAGTGAGCAGAGGAATCGCTGATAGGCGGGTAAATTTTTAGTAGATCGCTAAACTTTAGTTTATTTTCCACTTTGATCATCGAACTTCAATTGTATCAATTTGGTCACTTAACTCTTAATTTGATTTTCAACCCGAGCAATCAAATCAAGAATTTCAACCCTCTAATTGATTACATGGTTGTCTAAAAATTTAAATCGACCTTCCTAGCCATTATTAAGTCTATTAGAGGTGTCGATGTCAATCGAAAAACATTTGCATCATTCATTTGAGAGGTCAAACTCCTTGATTTACAACCAAGTTGAAAACTCAAATTAAAATTGAGCGATCAAATTGATACAAATTAAAGTTCAGTGATCAAAGTGAAAATGAACCAAAGTTTAGTGACATACTAAAATATTTACCTACCGATAGGGCTAATGCAATCTGCGATTGCTGAGTAATAAATGGGATCATCTAGGATATATCCTCCAGAGTCGATAAGTGATAACGCGTTGATTCAAAAATCATGAAGCCGACATTCTCAACACCAAAATGCTAAGGATAAATCCATTCCTTCAATCATCAAAAATCAAAAAAGACAAAAAGAGAGATTTTTAATCGAGGCCATGGAAGAAGGGCTAGATTTACCTAAGCCCAAAAAGGTCGCTGATGGTTTGAGGCAGCTACCCAAATTATTAGTCCATATCACCGACTTTGTGGGACACACTATACAAGACCTTCGGAATTTTCAAGAATGGCTACAAAAAGCAAGTTTCCACGGGAAATATGAAGTTAACCCGATGATTACTTTCTAAAGTGAGAAGTGTTTGTTGTGACATAACATGTCCTAGAAGGTTCGGCGATGAGTTGAATTCTTTCGGATGAAGAGGATGAAGTATCTCGCCACGTACATCAAGCGCAACTTAGAACCCGGCAAGTTACTCCAATCAAGACAAGCTTCTACCCAACGATACTAAAGAGAAGATGATAGAAGAGGAAAAACGTTTTACCAAAGAAACCACTCAAGATACCAGATTATAATATCCTCGGCACACCTAAAGAAAAGTCCCGCTCTACTTTAGTATATGGCATGATGACTCGATGATGTCAGCAGTGTCGTGGAATCTTTTAATACATGCTCTACAAAACCCTCGAGGAGTATCGCAGCTTATTTTCTCTAAAATTATTACGACACGAAGCTGTATGCAACATAGTACACTTTCGGATCATTCACCGAGTGAAGACTTACTACTTGAACTAGCAGAGCATAATAGACCATTGTATGTGATGGTGGTCTTGTGATGCAGCATAAAAGATCAATCAATTCTTGTTGATCCGTGGTCTTCCTTAAACCTAATGACCTCAATACTCTTCGGCATTAGTCCCGAAATATGTCATTTATTCCGAAAGGATCATTATTCAGGCTTTAATCGACGATAGTTTAAAGCATTGGGATCCATCACTCTCCCGCCCAGTTTGGAAAGATCATATCCATGTGAAGTTCCATGGAATCGATGCCGATGCTCATATAAAGCTTTGTTGGGTAGGCCATGGATCCATGAAAAAGCGGATGGTCCCTTCAACCCTTCTCAATGCACATGAAATATATGGGTGGATGGAGGAAGAACATGTAATTGATGGTGAAATTAAACCTTTTGGTGTCCATGAAATACATTATGAGATGCCAAATACTATTCCTTGGTATCGCTAGAAGGGGCAAACAGTGAACTTGATGGAAAAAGACTTTTGGCAACCATCTAATGCTATGTCAATATCCATAAAGAAACAATCGCGATCATTTCTACCACTGGCAAAGCGATCATCGGAATCTTAGGAGATGAAAATGATACAAGTCAAAACCCGAGGGTCCGCCCAAGAAACATCGATATCACAAGGCTTCGGGATGGCCTCCCAGAACTCAGATGATTTGAAGGTTGACACAGTTAGAAATCTTAAGACATTCTATGGCGCACCAGAAATAAGGGATGAAAGAGGCATTCTATTCTACAGAGTTAAAAATAACAAAATTTCAAATGATGACATTATACACATTGAACAAGAAGAGGATAGTGAAAATCCAACCTATAATCTTTCCAAGCCGTGATCCTAGCTCGGGGACGATAGTTGGAAGAGTTTGGGGGCAAAATAAACTAGTCAAAGAAATCATACCAAAAATTTCCTCATCAATTATGGAACCATTCCCATCCCGACAAGAGAGGGTAGGTTATTCGAACCTTCTAGACGTATCTGTTACATGATGGAGTCACGGAAGAAGAAGATGTTAAGATGGCGTGCACCACAGAATTAGAGGATGGTGGTCAGCAACAATTGATGAGATCGAAATTAACTTGGGAAGTGATGAAGACCCAAGACCAACTTCTTATGCACAATCGACGAGAGAACAAAAAGAATCCTCGAGCTCTTTCGAAAGAATATATTGACTGCTGGCTCGGAATTATAAATGAGATGCCATGGTTGGAGAATGAGTAGTCTGCTCACGATTAGCTATCGATCCCTAATGTTACTCCGATCAAGCGAGCCCCAAGAAAGATGAAATTTGATTTAGAAGAAAAGGATAGAAGAAACAAAAAGTTGATAGAAGCAAAATTTTATCAGAAGAAAAATACCTGATTGATCGCCGTGACCCGTCAAGAAAAAGAATGTCCGTATAAGGATACGCTGATTTCGTAGATCCCCACACAAAAGCATGTCCCAAAGATGATTTTCCTTACCATGAGATCATGATCGCAACACCTCTCGGGCTATGATGTTCTCTTTATGGATGGATACTGTGGTATAATCAACCAAGACGCATGTCCCATATGATGAGAGACACTGCCTTCGAACACCTATGGGCATATGTTGTTACGTGGTAATATCATTTGGCTCGAAGAATACGGGCAATATATATCAAAGAGCTATGACCAATATTAGAGTGATTTGATTCATAAGGTCATTTGAATGCTATGTAGATGATCCGGTTGTGAAAAAGCAAATTCAAAAGACAAACATCTTGATGATCCGAGGACCGCTTTTCATGCGCTCACGGAATATAAATTGAAAATGAACCTAATGAAAATCGCCTTTGGAGTCCTATCAGAAAGTTTCCGGGTTTTATTGTGGAGACATCGAGATAGAGATAGATCCTTCTAAGATCAAGGCAATCATGGAAATGCCGTCTCCACAAACATTGAAGCAATTGCGCTTCTTTTCAAGGGCGTCGCATATATCGAGATTCATTTCCAACTTATCAGGAAGATGCAAACCTTTTTCTAAGCTGGTCAAGAAAAATACACCTTTTAAGTAGGATTCTGAATGTCGAAAGCTTTTGAAGATATAAAGATTTGCTCGAATCCACCCGGATTAGTGGCCCCGATTTCGGAAAAACCACTAATCCTATATATCGCTGCCTGTAGAAGGACACTGGGACCCATACTGGCTCAAAACAAATGAAGATGGCAAGGAAAATGCATTATATTACCCTCACAGAATGTTGATAGGAGCGAGAGTAAATATACACCCATTGAGAAGCATTAGTTTTAGCCTTTGTGTTTTGCGGTAGGAAGAAATTGAGGCACTACTTGGTCGGCACACGCAAAATTATCCTCATATCCAATATTGATCCTCTCTAAATATCTTGATGACAAGGCCATTACTCACGGGAAGACTTGCAGAAATGGTCAGATCGATCTTATTGGAGTTTGATATAACATACACTCCACAGCTATCTAAAGGGCAAGCACTAGTAGATTTTTGGCCAGCATCCTCTCGCGATGATTCACCCTTAATTATGATCTCGCTGACTGAAGAGACGCTTACAGAGAAGAAGCGGAATGGCGATCGTGACTTTTGATGGTGTATCGTCTATAAAAGCCGCAATCGAGGTATGAGCTTCCACAAATTAAAGCCGGGATAGGGACTTGTGTTTGTCACACCGTAAGGAGGAATCCTCGTGACATGCACTTTCCCTTACAGATACAAGTGCACTACAATGAAGCGGAATATGAAGCTCTCATAGCTAGTTTGGAATTGGCAATCAAGAAATGGAAATTCAATGTATCCATATTTGGAGAGACTCACAACTCATCGTCAAACAAGTCGAAGGAGAATACAAAGTATGCGAAAGTGTCGAACTTCTTAAATACTATAAGAAGGTCAAAATATTAATAAAGAAAATTCCCCAAGTGCGGTTGAAAGGCGAGGTTTGAGGATCGAGAAAATGGAGAAGCTGATTCTTTGGAAATAATAGCGAAGAGCTGCAAATCCAGGACTCATGATATGAAGTCTCAAATCGGTACAAGATAAGAAGTGAGGAACACATAAGCACAATTCTCGCGATGCTCAAGAAGAAAAATATTGACGAAAGATGTGAAAGCCTTCACCCTCGAAGATACCGGAGAAGATTGGAGAAACCATTCATGGAATATTTGAAATATGATAAAGCGCAGCGACCGTAGAAAAGTGCTTCAACATAAGCGAAGAGCTCTAATCATTTACCCTCATTAATGAAACGCTGTACCGCCCGGATCATATGACCGCCCACTCTCGTCGTTTTTCATATGAAGAAGCAAAAGAAGCTCATGCATGATGTATCACGTTCCGGGAGGATAATGTGGTGCACTACTGGGACCCAAGATCACGTACTCAAGATTTAAGCGCATGGGATATTATTGGCCCAACCATCGTCGAGGAATTGCATTGAATATGCCAAAAATGCTCACTTGCGTCGGGACCATGATTTTATCTATCAACATCCGAATCCCTTACATCCGACCACTCTTCATGGCCTTTCGAGGATATGGAGTCAGATGTGATCGTGGCCCTATCGAGCCTCCATCATCATCCGGGCATCGATTCATATTGGGTACCGCAGAGCACTATTTCTCCAAATGAGCGGGAGGCTATCTCCTTTAAGAGAGAAGTGAAAAGTCGAAATACATCGCATAAAATTCCTTCGAGGAGAAAATATCCCTGCTCTGAAATTTGGAACTCCAAGAAAGAAATTATCCTCAGGATAATGGCCCCTCTTTTAGAACTTTTTAAAAATTGGAGATTTTGCACAACATCACAAAAATAGACTCTGAGGTATACCTCCATCTATAATGCTTGAGACAAACTGGGTTGGCGAAGCGTTTAACAAGACTCTCTCAAATATGCAAAGAAGGTGTGTCGAAAATAAAAGGTTGGCGTGAAGACTTCGATATGTTATGGGCCTATCATTACCACATATAGGACTAACGCGATTGCACACCATGCTCTTTAGTATTTGGGCCAGAGCGGTCTGCCACTTGAAATTCAAATTCCTTAATTTAAGGATGGCGTTACAGAATGAAATATCAAATGAAGATAATGTTAAACTTCGCCTAGATGAGTTAAGATTCTCTTGATGAAAAAGGGTAAGTCACAATGAGAATCTTGGGATTTACAAAGCAAAAATGTCTCAAGCTTATAATAGTGGCTGGGTTTATCGTTACAAAATGGTTTGTACTCGGAGACCTATCATCTCCTGTAATGGTGGGGGCAAATTCAAAACAAATTGGGAAAGATCCGTATGTCGTGGAGATGATCGTCTCTGAAGAGGCCAGCATACCAACATTGATGACAAAGGAGAGAGACCCATACCACCTATTAATGGTCTTTCCTAAAAGTACTATGTATAATGTAGAGATACTGTCTATGAAGGAGCGATACAGTCGCCACAAAATAAAAGGTGGAACCCGATTCATGTGGGTCTAACTTGGCGTATTTCTGAGGCAAACATTAACTTTTATGTACTTGTCTATAATAAAATACATACCATATAATCTTAAAAGTTTCATTTTCATGAATAAAAAACACATGATCGGGCATGACATGCAAGGTTTGAAGTTCCTACTTCTCTCACTCAATCTCACTAAAATTTCTTAAGTAGAGAGAAGTATGAAGGGCATTTGTTTATAAAAATATAAAAAATAATAAATAAATTAAATGTATTTCCCTAATTTAAATAAAATATTCAAATCTCAAGACCTTGAGATCGAGATCGGGCGGAGTCTAAAATCCTAAATCAAAGGATTAGCAAGGAGAGCACCAATCTCGGGGTGATCAAAATATTCAAAAATATTCGTCTGAAGGCGATCAAGGAGCACCCGATCTCAAGTCGGTCCTAAAATATTTAAATCTCGGGGCCGGAATCAAATCTAGATCTCAAAGGCGGTCTAAAATACTGAGCTCTCGAGGATCGGTAAGAAAGGCGGCAGGAGTCTCGGGCGATCAAAATATCCAAAACTACACAAATATCGAGACGAAGCCTAGAGCACCGATCGAGGCGATCTGAAATCACACAAATCTCGGGACTGGTTAAGGAGCACCGATCTCAAGATGGTCTTAATACTAAACCTCGTGATCTGGTTGAGTACTAATCTCGAGGCGATCCAAAATATTTAAAATACACAAGTGATCTAGGGAGGACCGATCTAAAGAAAGTCTTAAAATACTCAAATCAGATCGGTAGAGTACCGATCTAGAGGCTATTAATATCGAAAATATCAAAAATACACAAGTCTCAAGACCGATGAGAGCATTGATCTCGAGGCGGGTCTAAATATACTCGACCGGCAAGACCACCGATCTCGAGGCTATCTAAATATCAAAAATATCAAAATACACAAGTCTGATACCGACCAAGAGAGATCGATCTCGGTGTCTGAAGGCTTGAATCTCAGGATCGTATAGAACCGATCTCGAGGGTGATCAAAATATTCAAATCCAAGATCAATGAGGCACAAATTTTGTAAACTTCGATCCTAGATCAGCCATGAGTGCAAATCACCATGTAAAATAATAATAATTAATAAAATTAAAATAAAAAAATAATTAAATATAATAATTTTAAAAATTAATAATAATAAATCAATCAAATCATAATAATAATAAATAATTAATAATAATAAGTCAAATCAAATAAAATTAAATAAAATAAAATAAATGAAATGGGATAAAATCTATATTAATTAAATATAATCAAAGACAAATAATAATAATAATTAGATAAACATAATAATAAATTAAATAAATTAATAAAAAATTTAAATAGTAATTAACAATTAATTAAATAGATAAATATATATATATATATATCATAAAAATAAACTAAATAAATAAATAATAATAATAATAATAATTAATAGATTAAGTGGTAAAAATATATAAATAATAAGATATAATAATATAAAATTGTTCAATTTATTTTCAAACATCCTAAAACCCCTCCAACTTTTGTAGACTTCCGGACATCCCTCGTTATATTTTTTACATTCCTTAACCACGCCAAGTTAGTTGGGTGGGTCGGAGGATATAAATTCCTTTTCTCTTTGTAAAGGAGGGAAAAGTGGCGCCCAATCACATCATGTCCGGAACTTTATGCATAGTTTTCCAACGCCTTCCCGCTTGCTTTTCTCAAACAAAGTTTAGGTGCTCATGTCGTTCTTCTTGTTCTTGTTCTTATTCTGTTCTTCTTTTTCTTCTCGTTTGGTGCATCATTTAGCTCTTCCGATTAAATTATGAGAGTTTTTTGCTTTTGTCGCTATCGCTATCTTTCCGTCCGCAGCATAGTTGTGCCATACCACGCTCTTGGTCATACAATCGCGATCGCGTAATGAATCTGTTGTCGAGTAGGTATTGTGTATATACTTTAGTATTGTTTAAATATTGAACTTTAGATTTAAATATATTCGTTATTGTTTAAATATTGGTTTCTATGTTTAAATTTGTTTTTATCGCTTAAATTGTATTTTTATCCGCTAAAATATATAACGCGATGGTGGCGGTGGTCTCTGTTTATATGCACTCCGTTACCGTTGCTTCCACTGCCGCCGCATTATAAAATCGAAGCCAAGGGCACAGTCGTTGATTGCAAGATAAATGGAAGGAAGAACCATTTCGTTGAACATACTTCATCAGTAACCACTCCTCTTCCTCTTCTTGTGTGATTGTCATCCCGCCGAGTTGAACATTTGGTGTTCATGACATTTGCTCCATTCAAACCTTATTTTTAAGATCATAGACTT
>NW_024087533.1:0-7888 GCF_009730915.1 Dioscorea cayenensis subsp. rotundata | reverse complement strand
AGGATGTAAATTGCTTATCATAAACACTATTTTATATGAGTGGAAATTTCCAAAACCCTTTAAGTTTGTAAAAATTGCCAAAGACACCCGTTAGTTTTGCAATCACAAAGCCCTCCTTTTAAAAGTCATGTTTTCTATGCCCCGAAGCGCACTTAGCGGATGTGAGCGGAGTGAGTTTTCAAATTTTTGACGAAAAATGCCCTTGCATGGGGGAGTCGTGGCTGCGACCATCTCGGAGATTTGAGAGGAAGTGGGCGGTTTTCCAGTAGGGTAACACGAGAGGCAATTTATTGGAGCCGTTTAATTGCTTTTTCTCGAGCTCACGTCTTGACTTTTTCCATTTCAGTCATCTCAGAAGTTGTCTCTCAGCGTGAAAGCCTCTGTGTCGAGCATTTCATCGACTTTTCCCTTTCCACGGTATCTGGAAGGAGAAGTCCCAGCGCAGCTAGTTGGCATTTCGTCGGGTTTGAAATCTAAGGTATTGAGTATGGTTTTATGTTAAGCCCCATTACATTCTGAAAGATTTTTCGGTTTTGTTTTGTGCTCTCTTTTTGTTGGAAGATATTGAAGTCTGCGGGGATTTCTTAGGTGAGGGTTTTGTTAGTGCTGAGGAGATTTCTCAGTGAGGGTTTTTGTTTTGTTTTGCATTTTCAGTATGTATACCTTTTGCTCGAATTAGTTTTTAGATTATTATGATTTGTGTAATATTTATAATGTACATTTCCGTTTCGTTTGATATGGTTGCTGATTTCTAAATAGGGGTTGGCGTTTAAGAAATGAGATATTCTGAGTTTAACATTTGTTGTCTACTGTTTTCAAAGTATTTTCGTCTCTGTTTAACAAAATGGGTCTCGTTTAACATTTTTATATCTCGTTTAATAAGCGAGAGTTCTACGTTTAAAAACCTTATATTTCCGCTTAAACTTTTTATCGATCTGCGTGTTGAATGTGTTGTTATTATCGCGAGGCTTGTGATTATGGCGGTCGACCTAGTTAATAGGGCGTTGCTATTTGACACGGTTGTGGAGACCTTAGGTGAATTGAAAGTTAACATGACCCCTCTGACAGGGAGATTATTGAAGGACGCCCGTTTTGCGGTGTTGATTTGGTAGAGCCATATACCAAGAGGGCCCTTCTTGATTCTCTTTTTGCAGAAAGTGCGATGGTCGCACCAATAAATTCAGGATTGGGGAAAGCTCTGTGAGTTTGAGACCTCGAGATGTGGCCCTCGTTCTTGAGTACGCGTTGCGATGGCGGCGGGTGGTCTTCGAAGAAGAAAAGCGGTCGCGTTCGAAGGGCGGTATCTATCAAGACCTACGAGACGCAGAGACTCCATCGAGACACTCACAGTGCAGACTTGTTCGACGGAGGGAGAAGAAGATAATTTTGTCAAACTCGATGGTGTACCTCATAGGGGACGATCCTCTTCCCAAATACATCATGCTCGGTTCGAGCTGGATCGTTGATTCGTCGATGATCTACCGCCATGAGGGAGCGTCTGGCGTAGGCGAGGCGAGCGCACAAGTGGCTTATGGAGGATATTCCTGGCCGGCCCCGGTGCAAGATAGATCGCGCGGGAAGAAGACCCGACAGCAGGGGTCGATAAGGGTTGCTTCGATCAGCTTAGCGTACGGTTTCTAGGTGGCCGGAATGGGAAGAAAGTCCGTTTGAGCGAGATCCCAAGGATCTTTGTGCTTTCACGGTGAAAGTACTTCAGGAAAGCAATGACGGTGAAAAGCGAGCTTGTCGTCGCTCGATGGAAAAGAGGTAATAAATCATGGACATGATGTTTAACATAAGTCTTTAATGTTTAAACATTTTATTTAGCATTAACTTTTAGTATTTACCGTTTAACTATTATTACATACGGTTTAAATATTTTGTTCTCCTTTTAATTATATTCTATAACGTTTAAATATATAAACACTCTGTTTAAATATAGTTTTTATAGTTTAAAATGAATGATCTAGCTGAAATTGTTTGGTTTACATATGTTAGTTTCTGAAATTTGGTTCGGTGAATCTTTGAAGAAGAAATATTTGTTGGGGCTGACCAGAGCGGATGGATGCCATTGCTCGGGAACCCGCTTGCTCGAGGCGAGGATGAGGCCGACCTACTGTCGTCTTGTGGCCCGGGCCCTGATTCTCCTACTTCCGACCCGCGCGCACTCGCATTCCTCGGCCAGGAGAAAGCCTCCCCCTACCCGGCGAGTTGCAGCAACCCCCCTACCCGCGACAGCAGCGGTCCCCGACCATGGCGAGCCCCTCCGTGCAGTGGCGGCCCACCGGTGACATTGGGCGAAGATGTCACGCAACTCTTATGCGGGCGTACCCGGATATTGATAGACAGAGTTTCCTCGGCTTAGTCGCTCGATGTGGGTATTTGGAAGGGCGTTCAGCCGTGCGCCATCCTCGAAAAGCCCAGAAGCACCGGGACGAGCGAGCAGTCGAATTTGAGCGGCGGCGACATCATCGGGAAAGGTCGTTTCAAAGCGGCCACATTCGAAGAGACTTGCGAAAAGAGGAACAATCTGCCTGCATGCTCATCGCCGGTGACGATGAAACAATAGCAACACCATCGGTCGGTGATCTTTATTGCTTGAGTGCATGCGCCGTTGATGACATGGACGTAGCGGTGGAGGACGTCGTAGATGATAGTGCGCGTTCTGCAGGTTGAGAAAGATCAGTTGACTCTCTTCTCGATGAAATCGTCGACCCGGTGGGCAAACATTTCTTAGAGATGCGGCGTCAGATGGACAGCAATCCACGAAGATCAAGAACAAGTTAAGGGTGTGTCTCGATGATCTTTGCATTGTCATGGCCCGCGGTTGAGAAGATCGTCCGAATCCGTTGCGTGGTAGAGTGACCCGTGGCGGCAACTGATCCCATGACAGAGCCGAGACACAATCCCGACAACAAGAACAACCGTATGAGGATGTATGCGGTTGATCTTTGTCGCCATCGTCCACGCGTCGAAGGAAGATCTTTGATGAAGACCCGGCCGAGCGGCGAGAGAGAGATGATCGAGCCAATCAAAAATTGGACGGGGCGGCTCGGAAAGCTTTTATTCGAAGAAGAAGAAATGGGATTGCTTTGAGTCGTCTTAACAAATCTGGCGAGGGAGTTGATGAGGATCTTCCTCAGCTGCTCTCTGAGATGGCGAGTAAGTGTAACGTTTTTATGTTATTGTTTAAAGGGGTTTCTTATAGTGTTTAACTATTTCCTAATAGTGTTTAATACCTTTATGTTATCATTTAAGTTTTTCTACTTATCGTTTAATTATATATAATATCATGTAACGATTGATAATATCATTTAAATATTTCTGATATGGTCTTATTATATCATTGTCGTTTAACCTCGACCTTTATGCGTGTGGAAGAATAGCTATTTGATCGTCCACCATGACAGTTATACATGTCGCTTGGGGAAGGAGATGGTCAGCTGATGATGTGATGGACGGCTTTTCGCATTGCCATCATACAAAAAGTCGGTGAGCAAAATACGCATATCCTTACAAGGCGGCTCCGTCATCAGACCCGCTTACGCTTGTTTATGTGTCAAAGCGGGGCGGCCTGCGCATGACACAATTATGGCTATGATCGGGGATGCTGTCGCGACACTGCGTGAAGTTCAAATTGTCATCCTCCGATAATCATGAATGTGGCTTCCATGTATGCGATCGTCACGGACAATGATAAACAAGAATCGGGCGTTATTCTTACATGTCCGAGAATGCGATAAGGAATAGCGTTGGACATGGTAGAGTTCTTTAATTATGTCGATTAATATCATTTGGTATTTAAATCGGTATTCTAATCGACTTGCATATCTCGAGCGGTGAATCTATTACGACCTTTGTGCCGATATGGAGTTAAAGCGTGATCGGCGGCACAAAGTACCCGCTCGTCTGCGACACGAAACCGCGCCAAAAAACAAGGAAAGCGTCGAGTTGCGGCAGTCGTCGTGCGGTTTATCGAGGCAATTCTTGTGAGGGTGAGAGATTCTGACTACATGCAGACGGGGCGTTCCTCACCTCGGATTACGGTATGTTACCCGCATACTCAGGAGGAGAGGCGGTGGCGTCCATGACAAAGGGGGTCGTCGCTGGCGGGTTAAATTTTGTTTTTGAATAACATGTCCTGTATATCATTTGATCGATTTTGTTTTCAAATGTAAATCTCGGACAAATTCAATTCATTGTTTTCGTGTTGAAGAACATGAGCATATATCTTAATGTAAATTTTGTTTGTTTTGAATTGTAAGCGGGTTAAATTCCATTCGGTTTTATTTCATTGTTTAATTTACGTTGTAATTGTATACATTTCACTTTCATTGTTTAAATATACTATATATCGTTTAAACATCAGTTTTAAATATTTCAAAATACGGTGTACCGTTTAAAATAACTACTTGATCTCGTTTAAATAAATGCACTCATTGTTTAAACATCGGTTGAAATATTTCAAATTACGGTGTATCCGTTTAAAAATAACAATGTCTACAGTGTAAATACATTCAATTCGTTGTAAAAGGTAAGAGTTTAAATGTGGAAAGGGTTCCACTCGATACACAATGTTTCACTGTCGTACGTCGGTTTATTAACAATGCCTGAGTCGGCGACGGTTTCATTACGAGATCAGTCGATTGTGGCCAGGATCATGGCGGCCCAGGCTGCAATGTAACTTCGCGGACATCAAGCGCTGCGACTCGATCCTCTTTTCGTCTAAGCCGCCCGGTCTGCCTTCTAATCCTGACGAGTCATAGCGAAGCTCACGATTTCCGATACGAAGGCTTTGTCATCGTCGGGTATGGGGAATATAAGCTTCCTTGTACGCGGTTGTAATTGTCGGCGGTGAAGTACCGCTAATAAATCGATGTCGTTGGTGTGCATATGCGCATTATTGCTGCTTGTAGACATGTTTTGCTGAGGATACCCGTAAACTTTAGCCGCCGACGATGAACAAGTTCGATGGCGAGATCCGGCGAGTTCTTTGCGTTGGTCGATCGCTTCGTAATGATCATCGACCTGACTGACCAACACGAAGATTTGGTACATGTCCTCGACAATGATCTCTAACCCGAATGTATATGCGAGGCGTAAGTAGGTCTCCCGTTTGGTCGCTTGCTCACGCCCGGGTTACATAACATGCGCATCAACTTGAACACGGCAAATAAGGTTAAACAAAGGCGATTGATGGTTAAATAATTCGTCGACATGTTTAAACATTATTGTAATTATTTAAAGCGAAATGATTAATATTTAAAAGTCGGGAACCAAGTGTAATTAAACAAAAGATTGAGAATGTTTAAAGGGTAATACTAAATGTTAAGTGTAAACCAACATTCGCGAGACCTTATGGAGTCGACCATTTTAAATCACGCAGTAAAATGAGCGAGCTTCCTTGATCCAAGCATTGAGCGACTCGCGACGTTCGAATACATCTCACCCAGCGATCACCTCGAGCAGATAATTGACCCGATGTGCCATATCCGATTTATTAATCAACCAGTTGATGAGCTTGGGTGATATGGCACTGCGGTTCATTCACGGTATCGTCGAAATCTTTGGCCGTGGATGCCACGCAATCGCGGAAGCATATAGACCGGCCTCCTCCCTCGATGCCTTCCCAAGTCGACATTGGCTTTCATAAAATTGGCCTCCAAATGTCGAAGGCGATGCGCGTAGTGGCGAAGAGGGAAGACTCTGCATGATTGCGCTCACTGAGGCCCTTGGACATGTCAGAGCCGCGAAGGTAATTATCTCGTGATAATCTCAGCCCTCGTATAAGGCATCGCCCTAACTTAGATATGAACCAAGTCCAATTGGCATCGGTCTGGTTGTCGACTATCACAGAAGGCGGCGTGGACCATTGTTACCATCTTTCCTGTGGCGCGAGTGGTGTACCCCGATATTTTTCCAAGGAGGTGGGTACCATCGAGCAAAGTGACGACTGCAAGCCTCTTGAATCCCACAATACAGCGCTGAAAGAAAAGAATGCGTTTAAAAGCGATCACGCGTCTCTCCACGATCACTTGCAGCTGCCAGGTTGTCTCGGCCACCTTATCACATGCCAAAGCAAAGCGGTCGTGTGGAGATGTCACTGCTGAGTCGAGGGACCGCCAGGAGCATGCTCTTTTTCCCAACCAAGCACTGCTTGTATGGTATGTGGACACCATGTTCCCACAACATGTCGCCCTGAATGTCGATGGCCTTTGTCGAGGGGCCCGGTCCTGTGAGCTCAGATCACTCGAAATGCGCTAACCCATTTTTGGGCGCTTTCCGGATGTGACGCCCGAACCCTATGCCACCACCAGTAGAGTGTGTGACGGGTTGATTGTCTTGATTACGAAAGTATTTTTGTTATACTCTTTTTGATGCATGAAGGCGCAATGACTGACCATCGGCGCATTCCGCGTCGCTGCGATGTTTTTGGATTCTTTTTATGAATTTGAAGTCGAAAATTCCTTTTGATTGCGTGATTTGAAATCGTCCACGGAAATGTTTCGACAGTCAAAGCGTTGATCGATATCCAGCGACAACACGAGAATGATCGAGCGAGGAAGGAGAGACATCCCGCACAGCGCCGAGGTCGCCCATGGGGATGAATGGGAGCACTTTCCTGAGAATCGCAATTCCTGCCACACTTGGTCGAATGAAAGATCGATATGTTAGCGGAGGTATAATGTTTAGCGATAGTGATGATGAGTTAAAGCGTTAAATTAAATACTTAAGCAATTAACTAATAACGTAAAGGACTAGTACAAATATGTTAACCGGTGGCGGACGTATTTAAGCAATAATGACCAGAACAATTGGAATAATTAAAGAAAAGGAACTTCTGACGAGTAAACCTCGTTTTCGTTTAGGATTCGGCGATGGCGCATTTTTACGTCTCGATGACAAGATCAACTCTGACACGTTTTGAAGATGGAGTGGGCGTGGCCAGTCGTGGGAAGTCGACGTCGTTTTACGATTAGGCAGAACCGTTTTTATATCCATCTGGTGTGATGAACTGCTTACGACAAGAGAAACTTGGAGACCCCTTCAGCTCGCATATCTCGGCTAACACAACTACGAAAGTCGGTAGTGAACTATTAAGCACTCTTCCCTCCCGGGTTGAATCTAGCAGTACCACAAGAAACTCTCCATAATATATCGATTCGAAAACGAAATCGTCTGCAGACCAAGATGAGAATGAAGAACAAAGAGGCGCAGAAGAAGAAGTAGAAGATGTAAAGAACAAGCAATGAGGTCGGAGGAGCAAACAAAAAGTCTTGCGATTGTATGCATGGGGGTTAGACTAGGCAGTGATGTGATTGGGCGTATTTTTCCCATCCCAAGGCGAAAGGAAATATATGTCATCGCGTGAGGAAGACATGTTGTCGTCGATTCGAATGAAAGTTCTCGACTCAACACATGAGTCTACGTATGAGCGTCGAGCTATGTTTTAAGCGAGATCGTATAGTGTTTAAAAAGCGGTTAATTGTTTAACTAAAGTGCTATATCATTTCAAATAATATGTTTGAATTGTTTTAAATTGAATGCTTTTCAGCACGACGTCAGCGTTGAAGATGGGTTATCTGCGGTCACTTTTGTTTAAACGTACTACAGTAGTTTTCTTAAACCACCCGATTGTCGTTGTTTAAAGAGTAACTTGAGTGGTGTTTAACTTTTACGTGTTTTACACCGTTCTTCATTGTGTTAAGTATCTAACTTTAAACTTCCGTTGTCGACGTTTAAACATATTTACGTATTTTCTATTGTTTATAATAGCGTTCTTTTGTTTCGCATTGTTTGTTTTCTTGGAGTATGTCATTTTAAATTTGGAAGTTCACAGTCGAATAAGCTTGTTTCGTTTGTTATAAGATTTACAGCAATACGTAAC
>NW_024087532.1:0-21251 GCF_009730915.1 Dioscorea cayenensis subsp. rotundata | reverse complement strand
CTCCATAAAATATAATATAGTTAATGTGGACTATGTATCTGCATTATTATATATTTTTATATATTTTAGTCTTTTCAAATCATTAAAAGTTTTCCACTCCAATAAATTTAAATTTTTAGTTATTTTTTTTATTTTTTTTTTAATTTATATAATTCAAGTCTTTAAAAAATTTGTGATTGGTCCACCTCTATAAAAAATTTTAAAAAATTTTATTCTTCTCCTTTAGCTTTAAATTTTTTTTCTACTTGATTTTATTTTTTATTTTTGAAACTTCCCCTTTTAACCAAAGCCAAGCAATAGTTCAAAATATCCTTATGTCTCACAAGTGGGGTAAGGGTTTACATCTTTTGAGAATACCCACATTGTCGTGTCCAAAACGATCTTCTTGGCCTACCAACGACTAACGGTGTTGTTTTTTTCTTCTTCGCTATCACCACTGATGCCCTGAGAGCCATTGTCCTGGCCCTGACCACCTACGGCGAGATCTCCATCACTGCGAGTTCTCCAACTCCTCTGCTTCCCTTCTTTGCATACATTCTCATCTCTCATGGCCCATTCCATCGGATGAAGGAGAGTCAATGGCGAGGTGGCTTCCGGTGAGATCGATGTCCAAGATCTTCCCACCGCCCGATGAGATCGAAGCTTTCTTCATTATTTGGCTGACAAAGCTTGTTGGCATTATTTACTTGCATGTGATGTTATTGGATGTCATTATTTTCTTGATGGTGACCTTTCCAATATTTGGTTGACAAAGCTTAATGGGAGACAAAGCATGATGGGAGACAAAGCTTGAATATGATGTTATTCCACTAATGGTGACATATTTCAAATCCCAAGACCATTATGTTCCCTTTTGTCACATTGTGTGCATACTAGCTGAAATTTATATATATATATATATATATATATAAGTGAAAAAAAAAATACCCCACATGGCTTCTTCTTCCTCTTCAAACTTTCTTACCTCTGTGTATGTCAAGTTAAATAGGTCCAATTATAAAGAATGGTACAACCATGTGGATGGTATCCTCCCCTCCTAAAGAGATTGACACTCTTAGAAACTGTTTGAGTTCTCTGCTACACTGTAAGTAAATTTTGTAATGTAATTGGTTTTTACGTGTAAAAGACTGTTTGGTTTCTTTGTGAAATCGGTTTTACGTATAAGCAGTTTTCTAGATTTTAGTGTCTTTTCTCTGCGTTTATTTCTGACAAATTTTTCATTTGTAAAGTTGAAATCTGAAAAACATTTGTAAAATCATCATTCTTGCATCTCCGATTTATCATTAAAAGAAAATGAAAAACTTTCATGTAATCAATTGTTAGTATAATTAAACATATACTTATTTATATTTTATTAAATTTATTTATTTTTATTTAAAATATACCAATTTGTATTTAATTTTTATTAAAAAAAATATTTTTTTTTATATAAAATTAAAGAATTTTATATATTTTTAATTTAATAAAATTATTATTAAATTAATTAATTAATTAATTTACATTAGTGTTAAGAGTAGATGGGGAGAACTAAATTAATTATTTAGAGTTAGTGTTTAATTATTTAAGTTTCTTATTATTATTTGGCTTAGTTATTTGAGTTTCTGATTATTATTTTTAAATGTAATAAATACTTTATTAAATCATTTAATTAGTTTAAAAATTAAATTAATTATTTTAGTTTAAATTATTTTTTTAAAATGCATTAAATAATTAATAATAATACAGTATATTGGGGGTAATCTTACCCCCTCTACTTACATGGTGACCATATCTTCTAACTTACATCAAACCAAACAAATTAAAAGTAATGCAGCATTTTCAGTTACAGCAAACCAAACAACAGTGATGTAAATAAAAATGCAGCATTTTCACTTACACTGTAATTTCATTTACATGTAATTTCACTTACAGACAACCAAACAACCCCTTAGTACATTTTCTTCATGGTTTACTATTGATCATCGCGCCATGACCCTCATCTGTGAGTCCTGCGAAATTGACATTCGCATGGAGACTGGGCATCTTCCGATTGCCTTTACTATGTGGGACCACTTACATCATATATTTGAGCAGTCCAGTTTTGCTCGCCAATATGCTATTTTACATGATCTCACTATTTCCAACAATGGGAGCACTTTGTCCATAAAATATGTTATAGAGTTGCGATCTTTGTGGAGACAACTTGACTCTTTAGAACATTCCACTTGTTTGATGTGCAAGTGTTGTAAGGCTCGCATTCAGTCTTACCGGACACAACGGACCTTTGAGTTTTTGATGCGTCTCTGTCTTGACTATGAGGTTGTTCACAGTCATTTACTTA
The DNA here is from genome assembly GCF_009730915.1 of Dioscorea cayenensis subsp. rotundata. Lineage (NCBI taxonomy): Eukaryota > Viridiplantae > Streptophyta > Magnoliopsida > Dioscoreales > Dioscoreaceae > Dioscorea > Dioscorea cayenensis. The sequence goes on along the minus strand of NW_024087532.1, from coordinate 18,931 downwards.
ATCAGGACCCTATTCCATCCTTCAATGATGTTGTGTGCAGTGTTATGGCTGAGGAGACTAGGCTGTATGCACTCTCATCTTCTCATCTAGGCTCTACTGATACAGTCATGGCTATGACTTTTTTTGCGCTCCTCTCAGACCTCTACTACTAGTGTTATGTTCTCCTCCTCTCATGGATCCTCTCCTTTTTATTGTTACTACAAGAAATAAGGATATGTGAAAACTCACTGTGTAAAGCTTCAGCAACAGCAACAACAACATCCACAGCATTATCCTCCTCAGTGATCTTCTAGTGTTTCTTAATCACCTCATGCTCCTACTATTGAGGTCTTGACTCCTGCTTCTTCTAGGGATCTTGCTTCTTAGGTTGCTAAGCTTATAGAGCAACTACATGCCATACAGCGTACCATGCAATCCAATTCCTCCTCTTCTTCCTATCATGCAGTCTGGATACCTTTAGTCTCCTTCATTTACTATTCCCACCATTTATCGTGTTCCTGGTTTAGCATTAAACCTTATTTCTGTCAGTCGGCTTATAGTTCATGGTTTAACTATTATCTTTTCTTCTTCTGACTGTTCTATGCAAAACCATCTTACAGGTCTAGAGGATTGGGACAAGACATAGAGTTAGCGAGCTTTATCACCTTGAGTCTCTTTATCTACCTGTATCTCACTCTCCTTCCACATGTACTCCTAATATTTTTTTCTATTTGTTCTTTAGATCATTGGCACTCTCGCTTAGGTCATGTATCTAATGCTCTCCTAAAATTATTAACTAGTTCAGGCTGTCTTGGTTCTGTCTTTTCAGGCTCATTATCTTGTTGTATAGGTTGTAAGTTTGCTAAACATTCAGCTCTTCCTTTTTCCCTCTAGTGACTCCTTTTTTTGGCTCTGCTTCAATTCTCAAATCACACAAATGGTTCATACTCAGTTTGGGAAATGAATTAAGGTTGTCCAAACTGTTCGGAGCTAAAGAGTATCTCCCTACATCTTCTCGTGCTTTACTTTCCTCTCATGGCACCCTTTCTCATCAGTCCTGTCCTTACACCCCTGCTAAGAATGGTGTTGCTGAGTGCAAGCATCACCATATACTTAAAACCACTCATACCCTTTTTTTGCCTCTTTTGTCCCTTAACAATTTTGGGCAGAGGTTGTTCTTACATCCATCTATCTCATTAATAGAACACATTCCTCTACTCTTTCTAGTGTTACTCCTTAATGAGAGTCTTTTCTCTTATTCCCCATCTTATAGCCATCTTTGCATCTTTGGCTGTGTTTATTTCATGCTTATGCCCTCCATTGAGCGAACTAAGCTCTCTCCATGTTCAGTAATGTGCATTTTTCTTGGTTACAGCTTTGAACACTAGGGCTATCACTGCTATGATCCTACCTCTCATCATCTTTATATTTCTCATCATGTTACCTTTCTTTTCCTTTCCTCCTCCTCCATATCTTTTATTTCTTAAGTCTTCCTCTTCTCCCCTACTCCTTTTTCCTTCCATTATTCTACCAGGCTCCTCTATTCCTACCATCTCCATAACTCCAAACATAGTTTCCTCTGACATTCCTGTCACCTCCATGACTCCACACATAGTTTTCCTCTGATATTCCTGCTTCCTCCATGACTCCACGCACAGTTTTCTCTAGCATTTTCCTCCTCCCTCTTCTACCTACCCCCCCACATGTTTTGATAATTTAGGTGATTCTACCATCTCCTCCTCTAGCCCTACCTCTTTTGAAGATGCTCATGCTGTCCATCATCGTTACCCAGACTGTGTCCATTATCCTTCAGCTCGTTATGCTCTTTCTTTCTTTTCTACCTACACTCAATTTTTTCAGACCTTTCTTACTATTGTTTATACTCAACATAAAGCTACAGTTATATCATGCAGCTACCCACCATCCCCATTAGTAGCATGTTATGATAGAGGAACTCAAGGCTCTTGAGCGAATGCATATCTGGGATCTTGTTCCACTTCCTCTGGCATTACTCCCATCATTTTTTGGTAGATGTATAGGGTCAAGACTCGTGGTGATGGCACTATTAAACTCTATAAGATGCGTCTTGTTGCTCGTAGCTTTACTCAGGAGTATGGCATTGATTATAAGGAGACCTTTGCTCCTGTAGCCATGTTGACTATCGTTAGTCTTCTTCTTGTTGTTGCTACAGCACGTTACTAGTCACTTTATCAGCTAGATGTGACCAATGCCTTCTTACATGGGATCTCTCCAAGAAAGTTTATATGACTCCTCCTCCTGCTTTCCCTCATCCTCCTCAGCATGTTTGCCATCTTCGTTAGACTATTTATGGCCTCAAACAAGCTCCTCGCGCTTGGTTTGAGCGTTTTCGCAGTGTGATTCTTGCTCTTAGATTCACTAAGAGCTCTAATGATTATGACCTCTTTACTCGTCAGGCTCCGCGTGGTCTCACTATTCTTCTTTTTTATGTCGACGATATGGTTATTTCTGGTGATAATGTTGATACTAATATTTTGCTAAAATAGCGGTTACATACAGAGTTTCAAATGAAAGATCTTAGTCCTCTTCGTTACTTTCAGGGTCTTGAGATTGCTTATTCTCGTCATGTTTATTTTGTGTCTCAACAGAAATACATTTCACACATTCTCGATGAGCTGGTATTATTGATCTTCGCACTGTTTTCACTTCCATTGAGTTGCATCACCATTTCTCCTCTTTTGATGGTGAGTTTTTGACTGATCCCACTCGTTATCAAGCACTTGTTGGTGCTCTCGTCTATTTGACCATCACTCGACCCAAAATTGCTTATGTTGTTCGTGTTATCAGTTAGTTTATGAGTGCTCCTCGCTCTACTCATTATGCTACACTTCTATGTGTTCTTCGTTACCTTCGTAGCACCATCACTCGATCTTTATTTTTCCCAGTCATATCATCGTTTGAGCTACGCACCTATTGTGATGTTGATTGGGCAGGTGATTCTATTGATCGGAGATCTACCACTAGTTTCTGTATTTTCCTTAGAAATTCTCTTAATTCTTAGAAAAGCAAGAAACAATCTACTGTTGCTCTTTCCACTGCCGAGGCTAAGTATGGTGCTATGTCCTCCACTTCTAATTAGATCCTTTGGTTGCTTTAGATTTTGATGAATTTTGGTGTCTTCATATCTGCTCCCACTCCTTTCTTTTGTGACAAACAGAGTGCCATCAAAATTACTGCTATTCCTATGTTTCGTGAGAGCATGAAGCATCTTGAGATCGCTCTTTATTTTGTTCGACATCATTACCTTGTTGCTAGTATTCTTCTTCCCTATGTTGCCTCCGCCCAACAGCTTATTGATTTTTGCACTAAGGCAAGTATTGTTTCTGGATTTTAGTTCTTAGTTGACAAACTCTTAGTTTATGACCTACCATAAGTTTGAGGGAGCGTGTTAGAGTATTAGCATATATGTATACATATATTTTGTATATGCTATGTTTATATATACTACCTACTCTTGTATTTATACTAATTGTATCTATTTTTTGGGCTCTTGCCTTAATGAAAACCATTCATTCCTTATCAACCTCTATCATATTTTATATTTAAAAAATTTAAATAGTATCAGAACCAGTGATTTGATTCTGATTCGGTTTCAGTTGTAGTTTTTAACTCATAAGAATCTTAACTGAAACTTTAAAGTTCTAATTCAAGGTTTTGGTTTGGAATAAGAATAGCTTTTACGTTCTTGTTTATCTCAAATAATGTTGATTCCGGTTTGATTCTGCGGTCAAACCGTGGACAAACATAAGGTTACATGTGTGGACCCCACCTCATCTTTTTGTCCTTTCTTCTCATCATGTCAAGTCTTCGCACCAAAAGCAGTCATACGCGTTGCTTGCACTGGAACTATAAGAGGCTTAAAATATTGATATTTCGTTAGATCGCTGAGTTGTAACTTACTAAGATTATTGCAGGTATGTAGTTTGTATTTTGTTAATTAGATAAGCTTAAAGGTTTCCTTTTTAGTATTTATCTTTGATTGTTAAGCACTTATTGGAGCTTATATTCATGTTATTTATGTCACCAATCAGTTCGTCTCTGAAGTTTATATTTCGAATTCTCAGATTCATGTGTATGGAGTTTTTTCTCAAATTGTTGAATCAAAGAGATCTACAAAGTTGGGTTTCCAATATTTTTTTTAAATGAATAAATCATTATTTATTGAAATAACGAAAGTTAGTTTTTAATTTTTTTTTTTAAAATGTGGTTTTTCAGTATGTGTATGTGATGTTTTTGTTTTACTTAGAATAAACAGTTTTGTAAGACAAAAAGATATTTTTCCCTCAATTTTTTTTGAGTCTTGAACTGTTGTCTTTGCTTTGAATTAACGTGTTGTTCTAGGAATATTTTGTGTAGCTACTTCGGTTATAGACATATATTATAGTCAGCGATCTTCCTCTTCTGGAGGGAAAGTTAATTAATGTCCCATCACCAAGCTTCTCTTTCTTGACAGTAGATCAATCTGAGTTGTTTTGTTAGTGTAGTTGTTTAGGTATTCTATGATGTACTTCTTTCTAAGCTTAAGTTGCGTGTGAGAGATGACAAGGCAAAAATTGCCTATTGATGTAACAATGATCTCACCAAATTAAAAGGCTTGTCATTTTGCGTTGTCAATCTTTGCCTTTACATTTTTTGAAAATAAATTATTTAAAAATAAAAACTAACAAGTAAGGAGAACTTTTCTCGTTAATCCCTCTATTATTATTTTAAATTTTTTTAAAAAATAATTATTGTTTTATAATACCATGACAGTATTTATTTATTTATTTTTCAATTTTATTTTTTTTAAATTTTTTTTAAGTTATATAAATGAAGAGAGTAATATTTAGGGCTCATTTGGTGAATAAGATAAGAAAGATAGGATATAAATTTATATACTCTAATTTTTTTTGTTTGGTGAGTCAATAGAATGTAGTAGATTATCATATTAACCAACTTTATTTTATCAACCATCTTGATAACTAATTCTATGCTTAGGGTCAGGATATAAATCATTATGACATAATAAAAAATAAAATTTACTTTTTTACCCTTTTATTACAACTTTTCCTCATCTAAGGTTTCATTACATCTCTTATTTATTTATTTTTTTTTATTGTTACGCTCTATGACTGAACGAGAAGCTTCTCAACGACGAAGTTTCACTATATCTCTTATTTTTTTTTTATTGTCACACTCTAGGCCGGTTTGGATGAAAAAGCCTATTAATAATGAGAGTTTTACTATATCTCTTATATTTTAGATCATCACACCCTAAGCTTGGAACAAAAGCTTCTCAATGACAAGGGTTCATTATATCTTTTCTTTTGTTGATCATCACATCCAGCCTTGGACAAGAAACCTCTCAATGATGAGATTGATCCAAAAAAGTTTATTTTTTGTAATATATATATATATATATATAACTATATCATATAGGTTAATTTTATCAATTTAGATACAATTCATATCATATCTTACCATTCACTTCAAAAGTAAAATAGGATAGCAAAATGCTATCCAATGGCTTAATGCGCACCAAATAAAAGATAAGATATAATTTTATGATACCTACATCCTTTCCTACTCCTATCAAGTTCTCATATTTTGTCTGTCTTTATCCTATGTTGTGCACTAAACGAGGCCCTTATAGTCCCAAGAAGAAGATATGAATGTAAGAGGGAAATAACTTAGTAATTTAGTTGATTTTTATATTAAATTTTAGAGATTTAATGTTATTTTTAATTTTTATGTAACATTCTTAAACAACATGTATTTTCGAATGGAGTTCGTAGTTTTTACTTTTTATTCATGGTAGATCCTTTGTTATTAGAGTTGGGATTAGCATTTTTCAAAAATACTTGTATTACCCTTTGGCCAAGTCAAGTTGCAGTGCAAAACGTCACATGTCACCTTGAACCTTGGAGCATGTATGAGGCTAGAATTTGGTCCCTCCAAAGGGCAACAGCGGACCAAAGTGATATATCATATATCTCATGACCAAAGAGACATCATGTCCCGTGCCTTGACTTCGAGTGACATCTTGCTTCTTTGTTAATTTTTTTAATTTTTTTATTTTTTAGAAATGTGGATAAACCACTCCAATTAAAGAACAAAATCATACAATAACCCTCCACGAACCATGATGGGAGGGAGCAAAACTACTTTCTTTGTTAATTTGTTGGAACTTTTATGTATATAAAGTTTATAAAGCATTAACTTATACCATTTACAAGACATAATCCTTAACAGTTCAGTTTGGAAATTTACATATGATGTAATGAATCATTTTCAAAATCTGAAAAAGCTAAAAAAAACTTAGCATTTCCTCTTTGTGCTTGCAAGGTAACCAGGAAATGGAGTTCTTGAGCAGAATCACTGGTGTGATTGTTGATCAAGCATGTGACCCCATTAAAAGACACTTTAGTTACCTTGTTTGCTATAAACGCCATATTGACAAGTTGGAGGAAGAATTTGAAAAGCTAGATGTTCGTCGGATGGATATCCAAAGAATGGTTGATGCAGCTACATGTCAAAGACTTGCGGAGGCTGGCAATGAAGTTCAAACTTGGTTGGAAGGTGTAAGCAAAATTGCACCAGAGGTGATGAGAATCAGAGATGAAGCTTCCATGATCTCCACCAATTTCTTTCTAAACATACGCATGCACTACAAACTTGGAAGAGAGGCTGCTAATCATATAAAAGCTATTGATGATGATCTTCTAAAACACAAATTTGATATAGTGTCTCACGAGCGCCCACCCCCAAGCACTACTGCTTCACTATTGTTTAATGAAGATTACGTGATTTTCGATTCAAGGAAGTCACATGCACTAAAAATACTTGCAGCACTAAAGAATGAAAGTGTGCACTCAATTGGGCTTTGGGGTATGGGAGGAGTGGGAAAGACAACATTAGTTAAAGACGTTGCGAAGCAAGCCAAGGAGCACAGTTTGTTTGATGAGGTGGTGATGGTGACTATATCACAAAACATTGATCTAAAGAAAATTCAAACTGAGGTAGCAGAGTGTTTGGGTTTCCATCTCAATGAAGAAAGTGTAGAAGTAAGAGCTGTCAAGCTTGCAGACAGATTAACGATGACAGATAACAAAGTATTGATGATACTAGATGATTTATGGGAGACCTTAGATCTGATAAAGGTTGGGATTCGATTTCCAGAGATGGCTGACACTTGCAAAGTGGTGATCACAACAAGAAACGAATATGTCTGTGAAAGAATGGGTTGCCAAGAGATAGTTGAGTTGAAGACATTGTCAGATGAAGAATCTTGGAGTCTATTCAAGAGAAGAGCAGGGGATGCAGCAGAGTCCACCCCAAGAATAAGGGAATTGGCATGGAATGTGGCCAGAGAGTGTGCTGGTCTGCCTCTGGCACTGGTGGTTCTTGGCATAGCACTGAAGGGAAAGAGTTCACCTGAGATTTGGAAGACAGTGTTGATGCAACTAAAGCAGTCGATGGAGATGGATCTCCTAGATGTGAGTAAAGAAGTTTTTCAACCCATCAAACTAAGTTTCAATTACATAAAAAGTGAGGCAGCCAAGTCTTGCCTCTTTCACTGTTGTCTGTACCCAGAAGATTGGGATATTCCTAAAGAAGAATTGATGCATATGATGGTTGGAGGGGGCCTCTTGAATGTTAAAAGTCTAGAAGAAGCACAGGGAATAGTGGATGTATTGCTCGACCATCTAAAAGCTCGTGCTTTGCTTCTTCAAGGTTCGTCTGAAGGCTATGTAAGAATACATGACGTTGTTAGAGATGTGGCGATACAGATCAGTGCAGAAGATCATGGGTTCTATGTACAAGCTGGGCAAGGATGGACAGAGTGGCCAGAAAATATTGATCCAAATTGCCGGCGGCTTTCACTGATGGGCAATGATATTCAAGATCTTAGTCCTGATCCAATGGAGTATCCAAGACTGGAGACGTTGATCTTGAGAGGCAATAAAAGGTTAGCAAGCATCCCAGAAATGTTCTTCCGACATATGGGATCTCTGATGGTACTTGACTTGAGCTCTACTGGCATTGAATCGCTACCAGAATCATTCTCTTTTCTAACAAATCTCAAAGTTTTGAACCTGGAAAATTGTGGTTCCCTACAAGATATATCTCACATTAATGGGTTGAAGAAGCTTGCAATACTAATTCTGGAGGGTTCTCCAGTATCCATTGTTCCAGAGGTGTAGCATGGGCACAAAATCTGAGATTTGTTAATTTGGGGTTTTCAGAGAGTCATCCATCTTCCCTTGATATTTATTTTTCCAAGGTATTGCCGAGTTGTTGCAGGCTAGAACAATTGTCCATGAACAAGTTCGATGGTAGCTTTGGAGGGTTGTTAAGCTCGAGGCGTCTAACTCGGCTATTCATCTTCCAAGTGGTGGGCTTTGATAATTCCTTATCACATGAAATAGTCCCAGAAGGTTCTTGGCCTGATCGACTTTTAAAATTTGACATTTGTTTTCTTGAACGCAGGCTAAGTTATTTGCTTTTCTCCAGTGATAGAAGAGTTTTGCAACTTAGTGGTACCGAGAATTTGGCTGATTGGGTCAAGGAATTACTTAAAAATACAGTAAGTTTGTTATTAGCAGAATTCCCTCAAACTCATCTGATTTCCACCAAGAGCAAAATCCCATTGCTGGACTTCTCAAGCTTGGAGCACCTTCAAGTTGTCAACTGGCCAAATTTGGAGGAGTTGTTTGATTATCGTGAGCCATTATTACATGAACGAATTCTCTGCCAACTGAAATATATGACAATAGACAATTGTCCCCACTTGAGCCATTTGCTACCATCAAAATTTTGGCCACAGAGTATGTTGAAACTAGAGGAACTAAGAGTTACAAACTGCCCTATGATGTTTGAACTGCTACCTTTTGGTCATGAAATCCAAGACACGGCTATTTTGCTACCAAGTCTAAAGATTCTTGAATTATCTGGCCTACGCAGGCTATATAATGTATTACAACAACGGCACTGTCTCCCAAACTTGAAGGACTTGATAATCCATGATTGCGGTGTAGAATGTGTACATATATATATATTTATGAGGGACACACCACACCCATGGACAAATCCTTTACCAACACTAGCTAAGCTTCATATTGAAAATTGCCCAGAGATGATTGAGATAATGATCCTCGATCCTTATGCACCTTATGCTTCTTGGCAAGCCCCGTGCTTCTTCCAGGGACTAAGATATCTCACAATTGAGTCATGTCCAAGACTTACGCATCTTTTCTCCTACAACCAAGCAACAAGCATGCAACATCTGAGTAGGCTTTATATACGAAAGTGTGCTGCATTGGAGGCTGTGGTGATTTCCATGAAAAATAAAGAGGAAGCGTCTGCAAGCACATCCACACATGTTGTTCGTCATGAATCTTATAATAGCCTTTTCCCAAATTTGAGAGAACTCACACTATTTATGTTGCCTCAACTCACTGCCTTCCATCAACCGGAAGCACTGCCCATTGACTGGTTATTTCTTCAACATTGCTGCATAGAGAAATGCCCAAATCTACAGGATCCTTTGCTCGGACCCCGTACACCTCCTCAAAACCAATTGAGATTTCCAAGGTAAGAGCATTAACATCCCCCCTCATCCTGATCTTTGCTAAACTTATATGTATTCACTTGGTTTCCTTCTGCATTTCGATCATAAGTGACAAATTTGTGTTAAAAATAGGCTAGTAGTTTTAATCATTTTGGACCTCATTGACAATTAACGGTCAGATTTGATTCATGAATTCCTGTGTTAATTGCTTTCATTATTTTCTCATCTGCATTTTGATGTACAATAATTGCTAATGTTATCTCTTTCTTTTTTCCCCCTAAAGCATATTGTTGAAGAATGCTTGAAAATATCAGCTATGAAGAAGGAAGCACAAGACTCTGTTGACCTTTCTACTGTCCAATAAATACACGATCTTTCCACCCAGTCAGTTAGCTTTACCAAGATTACCTTGATTTTATGACAGATAATTGAGGAATGCGAACAAGATCCTTCTTGTCTTGTCTTATCTCATCTTTATTATGTATGATATCCAAGATCTAGTTACTTTTGTACGAGGTTAAAGTTTAAAAGCTACTTTTTGGTGTCTTGGAACTCTAATGAGTTTGATGTGGAACTTTAGAAAAAATTCTTTTTGTATGTAATGTAAGTTTTCTAGCCAATAGGAATTGAGCAAGAAAATCGAATGTTTTGTTGCTCTATTCCCTGTTCTTCTTCAAAAACTTCTTTAACCTCTCTTTTCTCAACACCAGCTTGAATCTCTGCACATACAACAAGGTTGTCGAACACTGGTATCAAAGAACTAGTGGGGATGATGTTGATGATATACACAGTTGTATTTACAGCTTATGCCCAGAAATTGTTCGGCAGCCCTCTCTCCTTCATCAAGGCTCTAGCCATATCCATGATCGTTCTATTCTTCCTCTTCAAGCTACCATTCTGCTGTGGCGAATATGGGGCACTGAGTTGCTTCATAATGCCATGTTTCTCATAGAAGGAATTAAACTCATTGCTTGTGAATTTGCCTCCTTTATCCGTGCGCAGTACTTTGATTTTCAATCCTGATTGCTTATCCAGTATCTATTTAAATCATTGAAAGGTCTCACAAGCTTTTGATTTTTGCTTTAAATAGTATATTTAGCACATACAACTGTGATCATCAACAAACAACAAGTACTATCTACTTCTTCCAAGAGAGGTGGTTTGCGTGGGTCCACATATGTCCGCATAAATCAATTGTAGAGGAATGCGAGCATTGCCAGATGTTTTGGACTGAAATGGCTTCCTTACTTGTTTCTCCATCACACAAGTTTCACAATGATGTAGCTTATTGACATTTGGCAGTCCCAACACCATTTAATTACTCTTCATGTTCCTCAGTGACTCAAAATTCAGATGGCCAAGTCGCAGATGCCATAACTATGCATTTTCTCACATTCAAGGCCACATTAACCCTTCTAACCTAGAAATATTAAGAGGAAACATGTTATTCTTTCTTTTAGATATACTAACCAATTTTACTTCAGACTTTTCATCCCAAACCATGCATGAGTCCTCAGCAAATGTCACAGAATATCCGTAGGCGAGCAGCTGCCCAATACTCAAGATATTGGGAGCCAGCTTTGGAACATATTGCACATTTTGCAGGAGCTTCGTTCTTTCGCTTATTGTAGCAAGAGATAACTTCCCCTTGCCTTGAACTTGTATCTCTTTGTTATCTCCCAGCCTCATAGTAATTTTCTAAGTTTTGTCAAGATCTTTGAATAGCTCCCTGGTGTCAGACATGTGGTTAGAGTAACCACTGTCCATTATCCTCATTGTTGAATTTCTTTCTTCGTCTTCACACTAAGTCATAAACAAGTTGCTCACTTCCTTCTCCTCAGCAACCAACGTGGTCTCTTTCTCAGCATTTTTTTCTTTGTACCAATAGTCCATCTTCATATGGCCAAACTTCTTGTATATGTGACATTGCACATTGCCTTTGTAGCCTCTCTGCTCACCTTGAGGTTGTCGATTTTTAGTTCCTCTACCTCTTCCTCTTCCACGCAATCTGCCACTAGAGAAACCCCTCTTGCGGCCTCTACCAGGTGCCTTTTCTCTGTCTTTAACACCCAATGATTCACCTCTGCTATGAAGTGCCTTCTCTTCCTTCTCAACATGGTTATCCGCTTGTCTTACCAGCCTTACTTCATGGGTCAGTAGAGAACCACTCACTTCATCTATAGTAAGCTTTGTGAGGTCTAAAAAGAAGCCATGAGAGAGGAGTTGGATGCTATTAATCGGAATGATACATGGGAATTAGTGGATTTCCGCTTGATAAGAAAGTTGTACAAATGAAATTGGTTTACAAGATGAAATATCATTCAAATGGGAGAATACAAAGGCACAAAGCTCATCTAGTTATGAAGGGTTACACCCAAGAAGCAGGAGTTGATTTCAATGAAATCTATGCACAAAGAAGATGGCCAATATACCAGTTTGATGTCAAGTCAGCATTTCTAAATGGAGTGATACTTGAAGAGGTATATGTTAAACAACCTCTTGGATATGAGATGAAAGGTGAAAAGAAGAAGGTCCTCAAGCTGAAAAATGCCTTGTATGGGCTTAAACAAGCACCAAGGGCCTAGTATGCAAAGATTGATGGATATCTTCAAAGCAAAGGGATTGTGAGGAGTATGAATGAGCACACACTTTGCAAATGGACTGACGGAGGTGATCACTTATTGTTGGTGTGTATATATGTGGATGATATTGTATACTTAAGCTCTTTACAAACTATGATAGAAGAATTTAAGTAGGAAATGAAAACTGCATTCAAAATGACACATTTAGGACTGCTAAGTTACTTTCGGAGTTTTTTTTTTAAACTGCGGGTAACATTAGAATTTTAAATTAAAAAACAATTTTACATTCAAATCCTTATAATTTCATAATATTTTTCTTATAACTAGTTTTATTCCCATTTCAATGCTTGTGTCTTTTTACAAAAGAGACTTGGAGGTTTATATAGGCCTCCACCTAACAAATGGATGGTTAGGATTAATTTGATCCAATGGCCCTCTTGAATGGGGTAGGTGCCACCTGCCACCAATAATTCATCCTATCAAACCCCAATTATGCTCTCCAACTATTCAAATAGTTGTAGGTTTGACTATTGTAATATTTATAGATATTTTAATTTTTATTAATGCTCTTCATGTACCCTACTAGTTGCAGGTTTGACTATTCTAATATTTGGAGATAGTTTTAATTTTTTGATATTAAAATTTTGACTATAATAATTTTTATCTGTTAAAATTTTGATTGAATATAATAATAATTTTTATCTATTACAATTAATTAAAGTAAAAATAGGAGAGTAGAAGTGGGTGTAAAACCAATTATAATAAAATATTTTGAAATTATAAAGATTTGAATGTAAAATTATTTTTAATTTAAAATACTGATGGGACCCGTGGTTTTAAAAAAAAAAAATTTTAACATTAAAAATAAATGGGTAAGTTATTTTAAAAAAATAAAAATTTAATATTAGAAAAATGAGTGGGACCCACAACTTTTAAAAATATTATTAAAAAATAAAATTTGCACATTTCCATAAATAACTACGAAAATGCGTATTTTAGTAATTAATTTAAAAATATAATATTAGAAAAAAGCCTAGGCACTGAATTCAAAATCCCAAAGCAATTAAATGTTTTATGAATAATTTTAAAACAAAAACTAAAATAATTAAATAATTATGTAAATAATTGTTGGTAATTGGAAATTACATATATGTATATATATACATATTTATAAGTGGTTGACTTACTTGATTAATGCCCATAAACTCTAAATCCCACCAAATCAAATTCTTCATAATACTTTATATTTAAGAGTAAATTCTAAAGATATCCAAAAATCTCTTTAACATCCATATTAAAATTTGAGTTAAAATATTCTAATACCAAAAGCTCACAGTCCCAAAACATATAAATCTAGGACATATTCCATACTGTGCTAATGAAGATGTGTGTTTCCACAGTGAAGCTCCAGGTCTTACATGAGGATCAATTTTTGAATGCCATTACTCCTACATTAGGTCTGCGGTAAGGAGATCCGTTATTACCATATGTCTTTTTCTCATTTGCGTCGAAGGATTATCATCTTTGCTACACAAGGCCGAGTGAGAAGGAGTATTACATGGGTGTGTTATCTAGCGAGGTGCTCCTTCTATCACACACTATTTTTTTTGTTGATTATGCCTAATAAGCCCTTTGTGTATAACCGCAAGTGCACGGATCGTACAAATAGTAAAGTGTACCCAAATGGGTCTGGTAGTCGAATCCTCAGGGACTAGTATAACTCTCGATACTTGCTTTATTTCTAATATCTAGCAGACTTAAGAGATTGGATAAAAACTAGTTTAAAGCAATTTAAGAAATGTGGAAGGAGAAAGGAAAGAAAGACAGTGTTTGGGTGGAAAAGATAGCAGTAGAAAGGACAGTGTCCTAGATTTATCCCCTTGACAGTTGTATTGGCTAGGCGATGATTACATGTACATCTCCTTGGACCGTGGTGACCACCTACGGAGGGTTTAATAACATATGACCTCACCCAACGCTCGGAGCAGACTCAACCCTTTCGCTTATGCGTGCCCTAGCTAAATGGATCATTTGATCACTATCTAGATAGCCGAAAAACAACTAAGGTTAACATGTTTCTTGACTGCAATTGCAACTACAGGGAACATAAACTCCAAATCAATGCTCACCCAGCTAATGATAATCCCACGTTGAGTTTTGCAACATACAAATATCAAGGCAATCAACACAAAGATGAACAACAAAGATAAACAAAAGAAAGACCACAAGGAAACTCAATAATTAAAGCAACTAAGTCAATACATCATAAGTCAAGGTTCATAATTTAGGGTGTTGAATGATAGTTAGCCCCTCATGGTTTTATAATGCATCAAAGAAAAGCAACAAGAGAAAGAAATGCTATCCATAAAACTCCCTTCTCGCTTTACAATACTCGTCGGAGAGCAATCTATGATGATCTCTCCAGTATTCCTTCATTCACATGACCATCTCTATACCCATATCCACCCCCTGAATGGTGCCAAACTCTACCCTAACCCTTGTCTCGAGATAAGAGAAGAAGCTCTCCCCTCGAATCTAACTTTAGTGTTTAAAAAGGTGTTCCTAATGTAACCACAACCGCGCTCTTGGCTATGCTCTTGACTGTGCTTTTCTTATAGTGTTTTGGAACTTGATCTTGGTAAGATTGTAGCCCATCTTGAGAAATGCACCAGCATAAGCACGCCCATTCTTGAGGAGCACGTTGGTGCTAGGAGCCTTGGAACTGTGCTCTTCTCTCTATGAAAATCCTAGCAAAGTGTATGGGCATAAGCAGGCTTGTACTCACCGACCGTGCTTCCAAAGCACGATGGTGCTAGGATTATTGAAACCGTGCTCTTCAATTTTGCTCAAATTCTAGTGAAGTGCAAGTGCATAAGAACGCCCGTACTTCCTGACTGTGCTTGTCCTAAGAAATGCATTTTAACTCCATTTCATGCTAGAATTTGTCTCTATTCATTCCTTTCAATCCAAGACCTGATTATTAGCATCATTTAACAAATATACCCCAAGTTGCATTAATTTGTAATAAAAGAATGCAAAAGGACAAGAGAATCATGTGATAGGGTATATAAAATACCTATAAAATGCACTCAACAATGCCTATTTGTTTTGGAAGGCTTAGGTGTAGGTGATAGTGACAATTCAATACATTCTCAAAGTCTACGAGGAAGCCTTGGGACAGAAGATTAACTATCAAAAATCCTGCATACATTACAGTGTGAATATTGATGTTGCATCAAGAGCAGTTCTTCAAGCCATTTTAGGCATGGAAGAGGCTTGTCCTATCGATGCTTACTTGGGTGTTCCAACTGCCATATGGTGGAGCAAGCATGAGCTTTTCTGTCTTATTAAAGAGCGAGTATGAGGGAGGTTACAAGGTTGGAATAGGAAGCTATTATGCAGAGTAGGGAAGGAAGTGTTATTAAAAATTATGGCACAAGCAATTCTGAACCATATAATGAGTGTCTGCTTGCTTCCGATTTCAAAGTGCAAGGAGTTAAACCTCATGCTTAATGTATTTGGTAGGCCTCTAAAGGCCAAGGAAGAAGATCTATTCATTGGTTCTCCTGGGACAAATTGTGTGCTAGCAAAAATCAAGGAGGGCTCAGGTTTAGTTGTTCTCATGAACATAATCAAGTACTTTTGGCTAAGCAAGATTGGAGGTTGATAATAGCTCCATATACTCTTTTTGGCAAGTTATTCAAGGCTAGATATTTTCCATATTCATTATATTTGGAGGCACAACAGATCGGTAGGCCAAGCTATGTTTGACAAGGTTTGTTGAATATATAGCCTATCATAAACATGGGATATTACTGGAGAGTTGCCAATAGGGAAAATATCAGAGCCTTCAAGGTCCCATGGTTAATTGGTGAGGGTTTGGCTCGCACTACTTCTATAGCTTTACCGGGTCTGGAGGACATGAAGGTAGCGAAATTACTTAATGAGGGTAACCACGAATGGAACAAGGAGAAATTAGAGGATCTATTTACCATGGGTGATATACAACACATTCTAGCAATCTCAGTCAGCATATGAAGAATGGAGGACAAGGTAGGTTGGCGATTCTAGTAATGACTGAAGATCGGTGGCAGATGTGTGGTGTACTAGGGGAAACAATAGAGCACATTCTGCATACATGCCCAGTTGCGTAGGAGTGTTGGGCATGATGCGGCATCACAAACACAGTTTCTCAAGGTATAGTGTCTGGGATTAGTTTTCTCAAGTGCACAGTAGGTCTGAAGTGAAGGTTGAACAACAAGTCATGGTTGTATGTTGGGGTATATGGAAGTTGCGAAATGAGATAGTTTGGAAGAAAAAGAGCGGAAATGCTACTGGTATTATGGAAATGTGTGATTCAGTCCTTAATTAATGGTTGGCAGCATGCAACACTCCAAATTTACATGCAAGATTTCCTCAACAAGCCAGTGCGACTCATTGGGTAAAACTTGAAAAGGGTTATCAAGATGAGTTTGAGTATTTTTATACTTGACTAGAGCACTTGTGAACCTAATCAATTTATATATATATATATATTAGTTTTATTATGAAATTACTATGTTATCCCCTTAAAATAAAAAAATAATATTTCTTTTTTACCTTAAAAAAAACTTAAAAGGATTTCTATTTGTTTAGGATTTCTATTTGTTTTCTCTCTCCCAACTATCTTTCTACCATCTCTCTTTCACAAAAAAAACCTAAATCAAATCAAATTCCTTACCTCTCTTCCACTCTTAAATTATCACCTCTTTTAGAATCTACCTCTTAGAATCTTTCCCAACTTCAGCATTGCCTCTCTTTCTAGTGAAGGCAGGATGACACCCTCTGGCTCTACAGCTCCTAAACTCTCGAATGGCACCAAAACCGACATTTCTTAGGCAAACATCGTTGCCTCACAGAGTAAGGATGTACAATCTGACATTCTGCCTTACCTCCAGAAAGAGCATTTTGATAAGTTGAGTAACTCCATCCAAAGTTATGTGAAGATTGATCAAGATCTTGGCTCCATGCCAAAGACAACATGCAGTTGTCCCTTTACACCAAGTTCCTAGGTAAGGCCCTTCCCCTAGATGAAGATAAACCTGCTCTTGCCGATCCTTGGCAATGTTTGGGTGTCTTCACAGCTGCTGATCTCCCTAATGGTTTTTATTATGTTCATTATGAACAGGGACGGCCTAAGGTAACTAGAGGCCTAAAGCAAAATTTTAGAATAAAACCACTAATTTATTTAATAAAACTTAAATTTTATTTAAGTTTTATTTTAATAAATACCTATTAATTGAGATGTTTGTTTATCTTTTTCAATGCTACTAAACTAACAATGAAGGGATATATTTAAAATTTATGAGTAAAACTCAACAAAGTAAAAATATAACAAAAAAAAAATCACAATATTAAAACTACAAAAGCTCTCATTTACAATTAAAAAAAAATAAATAGTAAATTAATTTTGGAGAAACAAATACATGAAAAAGCTATTACAGAGGATGATAATAGAATTTTAAAAAATTAGTTAGAGAAGATATAAGATTAATTAAGTATTAAAATAAAAATATTTAATATTTATCATATTTTTTAAATTTTAAAAGTTAACTAAGATTATATAACAATGATTAAATATTAAATTAAAATATTTTTATATTACAATAATTATTGGGAGTTCTTCAAAATTTTGAATTTTAAAATTATAATTAAAAAAATAAATATAAGGCCTTAAAAATATTGGGGGTCTAAAGCAATTGCTTTATTGGCCTTATCTTAGAGCTTGCCCTGATTGTGAAACACAAGAGATGCAAAACAGGCTCCTTTGGGAGAGACCTTGGACAGTAGCCGACTGAATACTGTAACTCTCGCCATAGTGTGAATCTTTTCAACTAGCATTTGAAAAATTGTCTTCAGCTGCTTTCTGGATCAAATTGTACTATTTACCTATTGAATTATGAGGGGAGAGCTCATGGAGATGGTCGCCTCCCAGTTTGGAAGAGTCCTGAAAGTTGATAATCATACCCTTGATAGATCTAGAGCCAAATTCGCTCATGTGTGTGTGGATTTGGATCTAAACCAACCACTGCAACAAGGTACTTGGGTTTAATATGGAAAAAACTATATGTTTGTTCTAGCCCTCTATGAAAACCTACTAGTCTTATGTTATAAGTGTGGATGAGTCGGACATGGTAAAGCAAGCTACATCTTTACTAGCAGTCGGCAATATACATCTGGTCAGTCATGGCCCCTGTACCAGTGACTTAGGAGCCAGTGCAAACTGGCAATAATGCAACTTGATGAGGCTACTAAAGAGCAAGATGGCATCATTGATGGTTGTGTAACTCATTCTCAAATTCTTCGAAGTGAAGAGGAAAATTCGAATAATTTTGGACCCTAGATAAAGCCTTAAAGCCAAAGAAGCTTTGGCCATGGGCGTGGCCATGGTGGCGACCGAAACCCTCATTCAATGGAGGTCTAAGAGAATGATGTATAGGACGTTTTGTGGCTTAACTCCTACACGTGTTAGGCAAATCAGCCCTTTTGCTACACGTGGAGGACATGAACGGCAAGGCAGAGGGGTCAGTTTTTCCAAAAATCTTTGACTAAATTGAATGCCTACCTCGAGGCAAATCTATCTGTTGGACACGGTCTTGAAGATGGAGAAAATCCCATTATAGATTTGACACCCCCTCAACAGCCGTCTAATAATTCTCCTCGGAGTTGTTGCTTTCCCTATAGCAGCATGTCAAATCTATTGCCACTACTCCTTTGCTTGATCCCAAGGCAACCTCTCCAC